>NW_027099063.1:0-77000 GCF_037042795.1 Molothrus aeneus | reverse complement strand
GGTAAAGTACTGTTTTCCTCTAAGTCTGAAGGCTGCCCACACTGTGCCTGTGTGCTGCAGCTTGCATCTTCGCCTTTGGCAAGCTGCCGCTCGCCGATTCTCCCGGAGGCGAAGAAGCGGCTTCTTCGCACACAGAGCATTGTGGCGAGCGCAGGGAGCTCCTGAGAGCGGTTTGTGCCGAAAGAAGCCCGGGACCGGCACTTAGCTTCGGAGAGCTGCGTATCTGCGTCTTCTGCGTGTCTTGCCGCTCTACACTCAGCCAAAAGCTTTCCCACCATATCTTGCAAGGAGAAACTCTGCCAGGAAAGAAAACATCCAAAATCTTGTTCTAAAGCTTGCACGGGGGTCTGCAAAGAGTTTGGCAAGAATGAAAGGTAGTTGTCCAAAACTCGTTCTTTTCCAATAGAATAACCATGGAAAAGGCAGGAGAGTGGTAAAGTACTGTTTTCTCTAAGTCTGAAGGCTGCCCACACTGTGCCTGTGTGCTGCAGCTTGCATCTTCGCCTTTGGGAAGCTGCCGCTCGCCGATTCTCCCGGAGGCGAAGAAGCGGCTTCTTCGCACACAGAGCATTGTGGCGAGCGCAGGGAGCTCCTGAGAGCGGTTTGTGCCGAAAGAAGCCCGGGACCGGCACTTAGCTTCGGAGAGCTGCGTATCTGCGTCTTCTGCGTGTCTTGCCGCTCTACACTCAGCAAAAAGCTTTTCCACCATATCTTGCAAGGAGAAACTCTGCCAGGAAAGAAAACATCCAAAATCTTGTTCTAAAGCTTGCACGGGGGTCTGCAAAGAGTTTGGCAAGAATGAAAGGTAGTTGTCCAAAACTCGTTCTTTTCCAATAGAATAACCATGGAAAAGGCAGGAGAGTGGTAAAGTACTGTTTTCTCGAAGTCTGAAGGCTGCCCACACTGTGCCTGTGTGCTGCAGCTTGCATCTTCGCCTTTGGGAAGCTGCCGCTCGCCGATTCTCCCGGAGGCGAAGAAGCGGCTTCTTCGCACACAGAGCATTGTGGCGAGCGCAGGGAGCTCCTGAGAGCGGTTTGTGCCGAAAGAAGCCCGGGACCGGCACTTAGCTTCGGAGAGCTGCGTATCTGCGTCTTCTGCGTGTCTTGCCGCTCTACACTCAGCCAAAAGCTTTTCCACCATATCTTGCAAGGAGAAACTCTGCCAGGAAAGAAAACATCCAAAATCTTCTTCTAAAGCTTGCACGGGGGTCTGCAAAGAGTTTGGCAAGAATGAAAGGTAGTTGTCCAAAACTCGTTCTTTTCCAATAGAATAACCATGGAAAAGGCAGGAGAGTGGTAAAGTACTGTTTTCTCTAAGTCTGAAGGCTGCCCACACTGTGCCTGTGTGCCGCAGCTTGCATCTTCGCCTTTGGGAAGCTGCCGCTCGCCGATTCTCCCGGAGGCGAAGAAGCGGCTTCTTCGCACACAGAGCATTGTGGCGAGCGCAGGGAGCTCCTGAGAGCGGTTTGTGCCGAAAGAAGCCCGGGACCGGCACTTAGCTTCGGAGAGCTGCGTATCTGCGTCTTCTGCGTGTCTTGCCGCTCTACACTCAGCAAAAAGCTTTTCCACCATATCTTGCAAGGAGAAACTCTGCCAGGAAAGAAAACATCCAAAATCTTGTTCTAAAGCTTGCACGGGGGTCTGCAAAGAGTTTGGCAAGAATGAAAGGTAGTTGTCCAAAACTCGTTCTTTTCCAATAGAATAACCATGGAAAAGGCAGGAGAGTGGTAAAGTACTGTTTTCTCTAAGTCTGAAGGCTGCCCACACTGTGCCTGTGTGCTGCAGCTTGCATCTTCGCCTTTGGGAAGCTGCCGCTCGCCGATTCTCCCGGAGGCGAAGAAGCGGCTTCTTCGCACACAGAGCATTGTGGCGAGCGCAGGGAGCTCCTGAGAGCGGTTTGTGCCGAAAGAAGCCCGGGACCGGCACTTAGCTTCGGAGAGCTGCGTATCTGCGTCTTCTGCGTGTCTTGCCGCTCTACACTCAGCAAAAAGCTTTTCCACCATATCTTGCAAGGAGAAACTCTGCCAGGGAAAAAAACATCCAAAATCTTGTTCTAAAGCTTGCACGGGGGTCTGCAAAGAGTTTGGCAAGAATGAAAAGTAGTTGTCCAAAACTCGTTCTTTTCCAATAGAATAACCATGGAAAAGGCAGGAGAGTGGTAAAGTACTGTTTTCTCTAAGTCTGAAGGCTGCCCACACTGTGCCTGTGTGCCGCAGCTTGCATCTTCGCCTTTGGGAAGCTGCCGCTCGCCGATTCTCCCGGAGGCGAAGAAGCGGCTTCTTCGCACACAGAGCATTGTGGCAAGCGCAGGGAGCTCCTGAGAGCGGTTTGTGCCGAAAGAAGCCCGGGACCGGCACTTAGCTTCGGAGAGCTGCGTATCTGCGTCTTCTGCGTGTCTTGCCGCTCTACACTCAGCCAAAAGCTTTTCCACCATATCTTGCAAGGAGAAACTCTGCCAGGAAAGAAAACATCCAAAATCTTGTTCTAAAGCTTGCACGGGGGTCTGCAAAGAGTTTGGCAAGAATGAAAGGTAGTTGTCCAAAACTCGTTCTTTTCCAATAGAATAACCATGGAAAAGGCAGGAGAGTGGTAAAGTACTGTTTTCTCTAAGTCTGAATGCTGCCCACACTGTGCCTGTGTGCTGCAGCTTGCATCTTCGCCTTTGGGAAGCTGCCGCTCGCCGATTCTCCCGGAGGCGAAGAAGCGGCTTCTTCGCACACAGAGCATTGTGGCGAGCGCAGGGAGCTCCTGAGAGCGGTTTGTGCCGAAAGAAGCCCGGGACCGGCACTTAGCTTCGGAGAGCTGCGTATCTGCGTCTTCTGCGTGTCTTGCCGCTCTACACTCAGCAAAAAGCTTTTCCACCATATCTTGCAAGGAGAAACTCTGCCAGGGAAAAAAACATCCAAAATCTTGTTCTAAAG
The DNA here is from genome assembly GCF_037042795.1 of Molothrus aeneus. Lineage (NCBI taxonomy): Eukaryota > Metazoa > Chordata > Aves > Passeriformes > Icteridae > Molothrus > Molothrus aeneus. The sequence continues at coordinate 74,080 of NW_027099063.1, read as the reverse complement.
CTTGCACGGGGGTCTGCAAAGAGTTTGGCAAGAATGAAAAGTAGTTGTCCAAAACTCGTTCTTTTCCAATAGAATAACCATGGAAAAGGCAGGAGAGTGGTAAAGTACTGTTTTCTCTAAGTCTGAAGGCTGCCCACACTGTGCCTGTGTGCTGCAGCTTGCATCTTCGCCTTTGGGAAGCTGCCGCTCGCCGATTCTCCCGGAGGCGAAGAAGCGGCTTCTTCGCACACAGAGCATTGTGGCGAGCGCAGGGAGCTCCTGAGAGCGGTTTGTGCCGAAAGAAGCCCGGGACCGGCACTTAGCTTCGGAGAGCTGCGTATCTGCGTCTTCTGCGTGTCTTGCCGCTCTACACTCAGCCAAAAGCTTTTCCACCATATCTTGCAAGGAGAAACTCTGCCAGGAAAGAAAACATCCAAAATCTTGTTCTAAAGCTTGCACGGGGGTCTGCAAAGCGTTTGGCAAGAATGAAAGGTAGTTGTCCAAAACTCGTTCTTTTCCAATAGAATAACCATGGAAAAGGCAGGAGAGTGGTAAAGTACTGTTTTCTCTAAGTCTGAAGGCTGCCCACACTGTGCCTGTGTGCCGCAGCTTGCATCTTCGCCTTTGGGAAGCTGCCGCTCGCCGATTCTCCCGGAGGCGAAGAAGCGGCTTCTTCGCACACAGAGCATTGTGGCGAGCGCAGGGAGCTCCTGAGAGCGGTTTGTGCCGAAAGAAGCCCGGGACCGGCACTTAGCTTCGGAGAGCTGCGTATCTGCGTCTTCTGCGTGTCTTGCCGCTCTACACTCAGCAAAAAGCTTTTCCACCATATCTTGCAAGGAGAAACTCTGCCAGGAAAGAAAACATCCAAAATCTTGTTCTAAAGCTTGCACGGGGGTCTGCAAAGAGTTTGGCAAGAATGAAAGGTAGTTGTCCAAAACTCGTTCTTTTCCAATAGAATAACCATGGAAAAGGCAGGAGAGTGGTAAAGTACTGTTTTCTCTAAGTCTGAAGGCTGCCCACACTGTGCCTGTGTGCTGCAGCTTGCATCTTCGCCTTTGGGAAGCTGCCGCTCGCCGATTCTCCCGGAGGCGAAGAAGCGGCTTCTTCGCACACAGAGCATTGTGGCGAGCGCAGGGAGCTCCTGAGAGCGGTTTGTGCCGAAAGAAGCCCGGGACCGGCACTTAGCTTCGGAGAGCTGCGTATCTGCGTCTTCTGCGTGTCTTGCCGCTCTACACTCAGCCAAAAGCTTTTCCACCATATCTTGCAAGGAGAAACTCTGCCAGGAAAGAAAACATCCAAAATCTTGTTCTAAAGCTTGCACGGGGGTCTGCAAAGAGTTTGGCAAGAATGAAAGGTAGTTGTCCAAAACTCGTTCTTTTCCAATAGAATAACCATGGAAAAGGCAGGAGAGTGGTAAAGTACTGTTTTCTCTAAGTCTGAAGGCTGCCCACACTGTGCCTGTGTGCTGCAGCTTGCATCTTCGCCTTTGGGAAGCTGCCGCTCGCCGATTCTCCCGGAGGCGAAGAAGCGGCTTCTTCGCACACAGAGCATTGTGGCGAGCGCAGGGAGCTCCTGAGAGCGGTTTGTGCCGAAAGAAGCCCGGGACCGGCACTTAGCTTCGGAGAGCTGCGTATCTGCGTCTTCTGCGTGTCTTGCCGCTCTACACTCAGCAAAAAGCTTTTCCACCATATCTTGCAAGGAGAAACTCTGCCAGGAAAGAAAACATCCAAAATCTTGTTCTAAAGCTTGCACGGGGGTCTGCAAAGAGTTTGGCAAGAATGAAAGGTAGTTGTCCAAAACTCGTTCTTTTCCAATAGAATAACCATGGAAAAGGCAGGAGAGTGGTAAAGTACTGTTTTCTCGAAGTCTGAAGGCTGCCCACACTGTGCCTGTGTGCTGCAGCTTGCATCTTCGCCTTTGGGAAGCTGCCGCTCGCCGATTCTCCCGGAGGCGAAGAAGCGGCTTCTTCGCACACAGAGCATTGTGGCGAGCGCAGGGAGCTCCTGAGAGCGGTTTGTGCCGAAAGAAGCCCGGGACCGGCACTTAGCTTCGGAGAGCTGCGTATCTGCGTCTTCTGCGTGTCTTGCCGCTCTACACTCAGCAAAAAGCTTTTCCACCATATCTTGCAAGGAGAAACTCTGCCAGGAAAGAAAACATCCAAAATCTTGTTCTAAAGCTTGCAGGGGGGTCTGCAAAGAGTTTGGCAAGAATGAAAGGTAGTTGTCCAAAACTCGTTCTTTTCCAATAGAATAACCATGGAAAAGGCAGGAGAGTGGTAAAGTACTGTTTTCTCTAAGTCTGAAGGCTGCCCACACTGTGCCTGTGTGCCGCAGCTTGCATCTTCGCCTTTGGGAAGCTGCCGCTCGCCGATTCTCCCGGAGGCGAAGAAGCGGCTTCTTCGCACACAGATCATTGTGGCGAGCGCAGGGAGCTCCTGAGAGCGGTTTGTGCCGAAAGAAGGCCGGGACCGGCACTTAGCTTCGGAGAGCTGCGTATCTGCGTCTTCTGCGTGTCTTGCCGCTCTACACTCAGCCAAAAGCTTTTCCACCATATCTTGCAAGGAGAAACTCTGCCAGGAAAGAAAACATCCAAAATCTTGTTCTAAAGCTTGCACGGGGGTCTGCAAAGAGTTTGGCAAGAATGAAAGGTAGTTGTCCAAAACTCGTTCTTTTCCAATAGAATAACCATGGAAAAGGCAGGAGAGTGGTAAAGTACTGTTTTCTCTAAGTCTGAAGGCTGCCCACACTGTGCCTGTGTGCTGCCGCTTGCATCTTCGCCTTTGGGAAGCTGCCGCTCGCCGATTCTCCCGGAGGCGAAGAAGCGGCTTCTTCGCACACAGAGCATTGTGGCGAGCGCAGGGAGCTCCTGAGAGCGGTTTGTGCCGAAAGAAGCCCGGGACCGGCACTTAGCTTCGGAGAGCTGCGTATCTGCGTCTTCTGCGTGTCTTGCCGCTCTACACTCAGCAAAAAGCTTTTCCACCATATCTTGCAAGGAGAAACTCTGCCAGCAAAAAAAACATCCAAAATCTTCTTCTAAAGCTTGCACGGGGGTCTGCAAAGAGTTTGGCAAGAATGAAAAGTAGTTGTCCAAAACTCGTTCTTTTCCAATAGAATAACCATGGAAAAGGCAGGAGAGTGGTAAAGTACTGTTTTCTCTAAGTCTGAAGGCTGCCCACACTGTGCCTGTGTGCCGCAGCTTGCATCTTCGCCTTTGGGAAGCTGCCGCTCGCCGATTCTCCCGGAGGCGAAGAAGCGGCTTCTTCGCACACAGAGCATTGTGGCGAGCGCAGGGAGCTCCTGAGAGCGGTTTGTGCCGAAAGAAGCCCGGGACCGGCACTTAGCTTCGGAGAGCTGCGTATCTGCGTCTTCTGCGTGTCTTGCCGCTCTACACTCAGCAAAAAGCTTTTCCACCATATCTTGCAAGGAGAAACTCTGCCAGGAAAGAAAACATCCAAAATCTTGTTCTTAAGCTTGCACGGGGGTCTGCAAAGAGTTTGGCAAGAATGAAAGGTAGTTGTCCAAAACTCGTTCTTTTCCAATAGAATAACCATGGAAAAGGCAGGAGAGTGGTAAAGTACTGTTTTCTCTAAGTCTGAATGCTGCCCACACTGTGCCTGTGTGCTGCAGCTTGCATCTTCGCCTTTGGGAAGCTGCCGCTCGCCGATTCTCCCGGAGGCGAAGAAGCGGCTTCTTCGCACACAGAGCATTGTGGCGAGCGCAGGGAGCTCCTGAGAGCGGTTTGTGCCGAAAGAAGCCCGGGACCGGCACTTAGCTTCGGAGAGCTGCGTATCTGCGTCTTCTGCGTGTCTTGCCGCTCTACACTCAGCCAAAAGCTTTCCCACCATATCTTGCAAGGAGAAACTCTGCCAGGAAAGAAAACATCCAAAATCTTGTTCTAAAGCTTGCACGGGGGTCTGCAAAGAGTTTGGCAAGAATGAAAGGTAGTTGTCCAAAACTCGTTCTTTTCCAATAGAATAACCATGGAAAAGGCAGGAGAGTGGTAAAGTACTGTTTTCTCTAAGTCTGAAGGCTGCCCACACTGTGCCTGTGTGCTGCAGCTTGCATCTTCGCCTTTGGGAAGCTGCCGCTCGCCGATTCTCCCGGAGGCGAAGAAGCGGCTTCTTCGCACACAGAGCATTGTGGCGAGCGCAGGGAGCTCCTGAGAGCGGTTTGTGCCGAAAGAAGCCCGGGACCGGCACTTAGCTTCGGAGAGCTGCGTATCTGCGTCTTCTGCGTGTCTTGCCGCTCTACACTCAGCAAAAAGCTTTTCCACCATATCTTGCAAGGAGAAACTCTGCCAGGAAAGAAAACATCCAAAATCTTGTTCTAAAGCTTGCACGGGGGTCTGCAAAGAGTTTGGCAAGAATGAAAGGTAGTTGTCCAAAACTCGTTCTTTTCCAATAGAATAACCATGGAAAAGGCAGGAGAGTGGTAAAGTACTGTTTTCTCTAAGTCTGAAGGCTGCCCACACTGTGCCTGTGTGCCGCAGCTTGCATCTTCGCCTTTGGGAAGCTGCCGCTCGCCGATTCTCCCGGAGGCGAAGAAGCGGCTTCTTCGCACACAGATCATTGTGGCGAGCGCAGGGAGCTCCTGAGAGCGGTTTGTGCCGAAAGAAGCCCGGGACCGGCACTTAGCTTCGGAGAGCTGCGTATCTGCGTCTTCTGCGTGTCTTGCCGCTCTACACTCAGCAAAAAGCTTTTCCACCATATCTTGCAAGGAGAAACTCTGCCAGGAAAGAAAACATCCAAAATCTTGTTCTAAAGCTTGCACGGGGGTCTGCAAAGAGTTTGGCAAGAATGAAAGGTAGTTGTCCAAAACTCGTTCTTTTCCAATAGAATAACCATGGAAAAGGCAGGAGAGTGGTAAAGTACTGTTTTCTCTAAGTCTGAATGCTGCCCACACTGTGCCTGTGTGCTGCAGCTTGCATCTTCGCCTTTGGGAAGCTGCCGCTCGCCGATTCTCCCGGAGGCGAAGAAGCGGCTTCTTCGCACACAGAGCATTGTGGCGAGCGCAGGGAGCTCCTGAGAGCGGTTTGTGCCGAAAGAAGCCCGGGACCGGCACTTAGCTTCGGAGAGCTGCGTATCTGCGTCTTCTGCGTGTCTTGCCGCTCTACACTCAGCCAAAAGCTTTTCCACCATATCTTGCAAGGAGAAACTCTGCCAGGAAAGAAAACATCCAAAATCTTGTTCTAAAGCTTGCACGGGGGTCTGCAAAGAGTTTGGCAAGAATGAAAGGTAGTTGTCCAAAACTCGTTCTTTTCCAATAGAATAACCATGGAAAAGGCAGGAGAGTGGTAAAGTACTGTTTTCTCTAAGTCTGAATGCTGCCCACACTGTGCCTGTGTGCTGCAGCTTGCATCTTCGCCTTTGGGAAGCTGCCGCTCGCCGATTCTCCCGGAGGCGAAGAAGCGGCTTCTTCGCACACAGAGCATTGTGGCGAGCGCAGGGAGCTCCTGAGAGCGGTTTGTGCCGAAAGAAGCCCGGGACCGGCACTTAGCTTCGGAGAGCTGCGTATCTGCGTCTTCTGCGTGTCTTGCCGCTCTACACTCAGCAAAAAGCTTTTCCACCATATCTTGCAAGGAGAAACTCTGCCAGGAAAGAAAACATCCAAAATCTTGTTCTAAAGCTTGCACGGGGGTCTGCAAAGAGTTTGGCAAGAATGAAAGGTAGTTGTCCAAAACTCGTTCTTTTCCAATAGAATAACCATGGAAAAGGCAGGAGAGTGGTAAAGTACTGTTTTCTCTAAGTCTGAAGGCTGCCCACACTGTGCCTGTGTGCCGCAGCTTGCATCTTCGCCTTTGGGAAGCTGCCGCTCGCCGATTCTCCCGGAGGCGAAGAAGCGGCTTCTTCGCACACAGAGCATTGTGGCGAGCGCAGGGAGCTCCTGAGAGCGGTTTGTGCCGAAAGAAGCCCGGGACCGGCACTTAGCGTCGGAGAGCTGCGTATCTGCGTCTTCTGCGTGTCTTGCCGCTCTACACTCAGCAAAAAGCTTTTCCACCATATCTTGCAAGGAGAAACTCTGCCAGGAAAGAAAACATCCAAAATCTTCTTCTAAAGCTTGCACGGGGGTCTGCAAAGAGTTTGGCAAGAATGAAAGGTAGTTGTCCAAAACTCGTTCTTTTCCAATAGAATAACCATGGAAAAGGCAGGAGAGTGGTAAAGTACTGTTTTCTCTAAGTCTGAAGGCTGCCCACACTGTGCCTGTGTGCCGCAGCTTGCATCTTCGCCTTTGGGAAGCTGCCGCTCGCCGATTCTCCCGGAGGCGAAGAAGCGGCTTCTTCGCACACAGAGCATTGTGGCGAGCGCAGGGAGCTCCTGAGAGCGGTTTGTGCCGAAAGAAGCCCGGGACCGGCACTTAGCTTCGGAGAGCTGCGTATCTGCGTCTTCTGCGTGTCTTGCCGCTCTACACTCAGCCAAAAGCTTTTCCACCATATCTTGCAAGGAGAAACTCTGCCAGGAAAGAAAACATCCAAAATCTTGTTCTAAAGCTTGCACGGGGGTCTGCAAAGAGTTTGGCAAGAATGAAAGGTAGTTGTCCAAAACTCGTTCTTTTCCAATAGAATAACCATGGAAAAGGCAGGAGAGTGGTAAAGTACTGTTTTCTCTAAGTCTGAAGGCTGCCCACACTGTGCCTGTGTGCTGCAGCTTGCATCTTCGCCTTTGGGAAGCTGCCGCTCGCCGATTCTCCCGGAGGCGAAGAAGCGGCTTCTTCGCACACAGAGCATTGTGGCGAGCGCAGGGAGCTCCTGAGAGCGGTTTGTGCCGAAAGAAGCCCGGGACCGGCACTTAGCTTCGGAGAGCTGCGTATCTGCGTCTTCTGCGTGTCTTGCCGCTCTACACTCAGCAAAAAGCTTTTCCACCATATCTTGCAAGGAGAAACTCTGCCAGGAAAGAAAACATCCAAAATCTTGTTCTAAAGCTTGCACGGGGGTCTGCAAAGAGTTTGGCAAGAATGAAAGGTAGTTGTCCAAAACTCGTTCTTTTCCAATAGAATAACCATGGAAAAGGCAGGAGAGTGGTAAAGTACTGTTTTCTCTAAGTCTGAAGGCTGCCCACACTGTGCCTGTGTGCCGCAGCTTGCATCTTCGCCTTTGGGAAGCTGCCGCTCGCCGATTCTCCCGGAGGCGAAGAAGCGGCTTCTTCGCACACAGAGCATTGTGGCGAGCGCAGGGAGCTCCTGAGAGCGGTTTGTGCCGAAAGAAGCCCGGGACCGGCACTTAGCGTCGGAGAGCTGCGTATCTGCGTCTTCTGCGTGTCTTGCCGCTCTACACTCAGCAAAAAGCTTTTCCACCATATCTTGCAAGGAGAAACTCTGCCAGGAAAGAAAACATCCAAAATCTTCTTCTAAAGCTTGCACGGGGGTCTGCAAAGAGTTTGGCAAGAATGAAAGGTAGTTGTCCAAAACTCGTTCTTTTCCAATAGAATAACCATGGAAAAGGCAGGAGAGTGGTAAAGTACTGTTTTCTCTAAGTCTGAAGGCTGCCCACACTGTGCCTGTGTGCCGCAGCTTGCATCTTCGCCTTTGGGAAGCTGCCGCTCGCCGATTCTCCCGGAGGCGAAGAAGCGGCTTCTTCGCACACAGAGCATTGTGGCGAGCGCAGGGAGCTCCTGAGAGCGGTTTGTGCCGAAAGAAGCCCGGGACCGGCACTTAGCTTCGGAGAGCTGCGTATCTGCGTCTTCTGCGTGTCTTGCCGCTCTACACTCAGCCAAAAGCTTTTCCACCATATCTTGCAAGGAGAAACTCTGCCAGGAAAGAAAACATCCAAAATCTTGTTCTAAAGCTTGCACGGGGGTCTGCAAAGAGTTTGGCAAGAATGAAAGGTAGTTGTCCAAAACTCGTTCTTTTCCAATAGAATAACCATGGAAAAGGCAGGAGAGTGGTAAAGTACTGTTTTCTCTAAGTCTGAAGGCTGCCCACACTGTGCCTGTGTGCTGCAGCTTGCATCTTCGCCTTTGGGAAGCTGCCGCTCGCCGATTCTCCCGGAGGCGAAGAAGCGGCTTCTTCGCACACAGAGCATTGTGGCGAGCGCAGGGAGCTCCTGAGAGCGGTTTGTGCCGAAAGAAGCCCGGGACCGGCACTTAGCTTCGGAGAGCTGCGTATCTGCGTCTTCTGCGTGTCTTGCCGCTCTACACTCAGCAAAAAGCTTTTCCACCATATCTTGCAAGGAGAAACTCTGCCAGGAAAGAAAACATCCAAAATCTTGTTCTAAAGCTTGCACGGGGGTCTGCAAAGAGTTTGGCAAGAATGAAAGGTAGTTGTCCAAAACTCGTTCTTTTCCAATAGAATAACCATGGAAAAGGCAGGAGAGTGGTAAAGTACTGTTTTCTCTAAGTCTGAAGGCTGCCCACACTGTGCCTGTGTGCCGCAGCTTGCATCTTCGCCTTTGGGAAGCTGCCGCTCGCCGATTCTCCCGGAGGCGAAGAAGCGGCTTCTTCGCACACAGATCATTGTGGCGAGCGCAGGGAGCTCCTGAGAGCGGTTTGTGCCGAAAGAAGCCCGGGACCGGCACTTAGCTTCGGAGAGCTGCGTATCTGCGTCTTCTGCGTGTCTTGCCGCTCTACACTCAGCAAAAAGCTTTTCCACCATATCTTGCAAGGAGAAACTCTGCCAGGAAAGAAAACATCCAAAATCTTGTTCTAAAGCTTGCACGGGGGTCTGCAAAGAGTTTGGCAAGAATGAAAGGTAGTTGTCCAAAACTCGTTCTTTTCCAATAGAATAACCATGGAAAAGGCAGGAGAGTGGTAAAGTACTGTTTTCTCTAAGTCTGAAGGCTGCCCACACTGTGCCTGTGTGCTGCCGCTTGCATCTTCGCCTTTGGGAAGCTGCCGCTCGCCGATTCTCCCGGAGGCGAAGAAGCGGCTTCTTCGCACACAGAGCATTGTGGCGAGCGCAGGGAGCTCCTGAGAGCGGTTTGTGCCGAAAGAAGCCCGGGACCGGCACTTAGCTTCGGAGAGCTGCGTATCTGCGTCTTCTGCGTGTCTTGCCGCTCTACACTCAGCAAAAAGCTTTTCCACCATATCTTGCAAGGAGAAACTCTGCCAGCAAAAAAAACATCCAAAATCTTGTTCTAAAGCTTGCACGGGGGTCTGCAAAGAGTTTGGCAAGAATGAAAAGTAGTTGTCCAAAACTCGTTCTTTTCCAATAGAATAACCATGGAAAAGGCAGGAGAGTGGTAAAGTACTGTTTTCTCTAAGTCTGAAGGCTGCCCACACTGTGCCTGTGTGCCGCAGCTTGCATCTTCGCCTTTGGGAAGCTGCCGCTCGCCGATTCTCCCGGAGGCGAAGAAGCGGCTTCTTCGCACACAGAGCATTGTGGCGAGCGCAGGGAGCTCCTGAGAGCGGTTTGTGCCGAAAGAAGCCCGGGACCGGCACTTAGCTTCGGAGAGCTGCGTATCTGCGTCTTCTGCGTGTCTTGCCGCTCTACACTCAGCCAAAAGCTTTTCCACCATATCTTGCAAGGAGAAACTCTGCCAGGAAAGAAAACATCCAAAATCTTGTTCTTAAGCTTGCACGGGGGTCTGCAAAGAGTTTGGCAAGAATGAAAGGTAGTTGTCCAAAACTCGTTCTTTTCCAATAGAATAACCATGGAAAAGGCAGGAGAGTGGTAAAGTACTGTTTTCTCTAAGTCTGAATGCTGCCCACACTGTGCCTGTGTGCTGCAGCTTGCATCTTCGCCTTTGGGAAGCTGCCGCTCGCCGATTCTCCCGGAGGCGAAGAAGCGGCTTCTTCGCACACAGAGCATTGTGGCGAGCGCAGGGAGCTCCTGAGAGCGGTTTGTGCCGAAAGAAGCCCGGGACCGGCACTTAGCTTCGGAGAGCTGCGTATCTGCGTCTTCTGCGTGTCTTGCCGCTCTACACTCAGCCAAAAGCTTTCCCACCATATCTTGCAAGGAGAAACTCTGCCAGGAAAGAAAACATCCAAAATCTTGTTCTAAAGCTTGCACGGGGGTCTGCAAAGAGTTTGGCAAGAATGAAAGGTAGTTGTCCAAAACTCGTTCTTTTCCAATAGAATAACCATGGAAAAGGCAGGAGAGTGGTAAAGTACTGTTTTCTCTAAGTCTGAAGGCTGCCCACACTGTGCCTGTGTGCTGCAGCTTGCATCTTCGCCTTTGGGAAGCTGCCGCTCGCCGATTCTCCCGGAGGCGAAGAAGCGGCTTCTTCGCACACAGAGCATTGTGGCGAGCGCAGGGAGCTCCTGAGAGCGGTTTGTGCCGAAAGAAGCCCGGGACCGGCACTTAGCTTCGGAGAGCTGCGTATCTGCGTCTTCTGCGTGTCTTGCCGCTCTACACTCAGCAAAAAGCTTTTCCACCATATCTTGCAAGGAGAAACTCTGCCAGGAAAGAAAACATCCAAAATCTTGTTCTAAAGCTTGCACGGGGGTCTGCAAAGAGTTTGGCAAGAATGAAAGGTAGTTGTCCAAAACTCGTTCTTTTCCAATAGAATAACCATGGAAAAGGCAGGAGAGTGGTAAAGTACTGTTTTCTCTAAGTCTGAAGGCTGCCCACACTGTGCCTGTGTGCCGCAGCTTGCATCTTCGCCTTTGGGAAGCTGCCGCTCGCCGATTCTCCCGGAGGCGAAGAAGCGGCTTCTTCGCACACAGAGCATTGTGGCGAGAGCAGGGAGCTCCTGAGAGCGGTTTGTGCCGAAAGAAGCCCGGGACCGGCACTTAGCTTCGGAGAGCTGCGTATCTGCGTCTTCTGCGTGTCTTGCCGCTCTACACTCAGCAAAAAGCTTTTCCACCATATCTTGCAAGGAGAAACTCTGCCAGGAAAGAAAACATCCAAAATCTTGTTCTAAAGCTTGCACGGGGGTCTGCAAAGAGTTTGGCAAGAATGAAAGGTAGTTGTCCAAAACTCGTTCTTTTCCAATAGAATAACCATGGAAAAGGCAGGAGAGTGGTAAAGTACTGTTTTCTCTAAGTCTGAATGCTGCCCACACTGTGCCTGTGTGCTGCAGCTTGCATCTTCGCCTTTGGGAAGCTGCCGCTCGCCGATTCTCCCGGAGGCGAAGAAGCGGCTTCTTCGCACACAGAGCATTGTGGCGAGCGCAGGGAGCTCCTGAGAGCGGTTTGTGCCGAAAGAAGCCCGGGACCGGCACTTAGCTTCGGAGAGCTGCGTATCTGCGTCTTCTGCGTGTCTTGCCGCTCTACACTCAGCAAAAAGCTTTTCCACCATATCTTGCAAGGAGAAACTCTGCCAGGAAAGAAAACATCCAAAATCTTGTTCTAAAGCTTGCACGGGGGTCTGCAAAGAGTTTGGCAAGAATGAAAGGTAGTTGTCCAAAACTCGTTCTTTTCCAATAGAATAACCATGGAAAAGGCAGGAGAGTGGTAAAGTACTGTTTTCTCTAAGTCTGAATGCTGCCCACACTGTGCCTGTGTGCTGCAGCTTGCATCTTCGCCTTTGGGAAGCTGCCGCTCGCCGATTCTCCCGGAGGCGAAGAAGCGGCTTCTTCGCACACAGAGCATTGTGGCGAGCGCAGGGAGCTCCTGAGAGCGGTTTGTGCCGAAAGAAGCCCGGGACCGGCACTTAGCTTCGGAGAGCTGCGTATCTGCGTCTTCTGCGTGTCTTGCCGCTCTACACTCAGCAAAAAGCTTTTCCACCATATCTTGCAAGGAGAAACTCTGCCAGGAAAGAAAACATCCAAAATCTTGTTCTAAAGCTTGCACGGGGGTCTGCAAAGAGTTTGGCAAGAATGAAAGGTAGTTGTCCAAAACTCGTTCTTTTCCAATAGAATAACCATGGAAAAGGCAGGAGAGTGGTAAAGTACTGTTTTCTCTAAGTCTGAAGGCTGCCCACACTGTGCCTGTGTGCCGCAGCTTGCATCTTCGCCTTTGGGAAGCTGCCGCTCGCCGATTCTCCCGGAGGCGAAGAAGCGGCTTCTTCGCACACAGAGCATTGTGGCGAGCGCAGGGAGCTCCTGAGAGCGGTTTGTGCCGAAAGAAGCCCGGGACCGGCACTTAGCGTCGGAGAGCTGCGTATCTGCGTCTTCTGCGTGTCTTGCCGCTCTACACTCAGCAAAAAGCTTTTCCACCATATCTTGCAAGGAGAAACTCTGCCAGGAAAGAAAACATCCAAAATCTTGTTCTAAAGCTTGCACGGGGGTCTGCAAAGAGTTTGGCAAGAATGAAAGGTAGTTGTCCAAAACTCGTTCTTTTCCAATAGAATAACCATGGAAAAGGCAGGAGAGTGGTAAAGTACTGTTTTCTCTAAGTCTGAAGGCTGCCCACACTGTGCCTGTGTGCCGCAGCTTGCATCTTCGCCTTTGGGAAGCTGCCGCTCGCCGATTCTCCCGGAGGCGAAGAAGCGGCTTCTTCGCACACAGAGCATTGTGGCGAGCGCAGGGAGCTCCTGAGAGCGGTTTGTGCCGAAAGAAGCCCGGGACCGGCACTTAGCTTCGGAGAGCTGCGTATCTGCGTCTTCTGCGTGTCTTGCCGCTCTACACTCAGCAAAAAGCTTTTCCAGCATATCTTGCAAGGAGAAACTCTGCCAGGAAAGAAAACATCCAAAATCTTGTTCTAAAGCTTGCACGGGGGTCTGCAAAGAGTTTGGCAAGAATGAAAGGTAGTTGTCCAAAACTCGTTCTTTTCCAATAGAATAACCATGGAAAAGGCAGGAGAGTGGTAAAGTACTGTTTTCTCTAAGTCTGAAGGCTGCCCACACTGTGCCTGTATGCTGCAGCTTGCATCTTCGCCTTTGGGAAGCTGCCGCTCGCCGATTCTCCCGGAGGCGAAGAAGCGGCTTCTTCGCACACAGAGCATTGTGGCGAGCGCAGGGAGCTCCTGAGAGCGGTTTGTGCCGAAAGAAGCCCGGGACCGGCACTTAGCTTCGGAGAGCTGCGTATCTGCGTCTTCTGCGTGTCTTGCCGCTCTACACTCAGCCAAAAGCTTTTCCACCATATCTTGCAAGGAGAAACTCTGCCAGGAAAGAAAACATCCAAAATCTTGTTCTAAAGCTTGCACGGGGGTCTGCAAAGAGTTTGGCAAGAATGAAAGGTAGTTGTCCAAAACTCGTTCTTTTCCAATAGAATAACCATGGAAAAGGCAGGAGAGTGGTAAAGTACTGTTTTCTCTAAGTCTGAAGGCTGCCCACACTGTGCCTGTGTGCTGCAGCTTGCATCTTCGCCTTTGGGAAGCTGCCGCTCGCCGATTCTCCCGGAGGCGAAGAAGCGGCTTCTTCGCACACAGAGCATTGTGGCGAGCGCAGGGAGCTCCTGAGAGCGGTTTGTGCCGAAAGAAGCCCGGGACCGGCACTTAGCTTCGGAGAGCTGCGTATCTGCGTCTTCTGCGTGTCTTGCCGCTCTACACTCAGCAAAAAGCTTTTCCACCATATCTTGCAAGGAGAAACTCTGCCAGGAAAGAAAACATCCAAAATCTTCTTCTAAAGCTTGCACGGGGGTCTGCAAAGAGTTTGGCAAGAATGAAAGGTAGTTGTCCAAAACTCATTCTTTTCCAATAGAATAACCATGGAAAAGGCAGGAGAGTGGTAAAGTACTGTTTTCTCTAAGTCTGAAGGCTGCCCACACTGTGCCTGTGTGCCGCAGCTTGCATCTTCGCCTTTGGGAAGCTGCCGCTCGCCGATTCTCCCGGAGGCGAAGAAGCGGCTTCTTCGCACACAGAGCATTGTGGCGAGCGCAGGGAGCTCCTGAGAGCGGTTTGTGCCGAAAGAAGCCCGGGACCGGCACTTAGCTTCGGAGAGCTGCGTATCTGCGTCTTCTGCGTGTCTTGCCGCTCTACACTCAGCCAAAAGCTTTTCCACCATATCTTGCAAGGAGAAACTCTGCCAGGAAAGAAAACATCCAAAATCTTGTTCTAAAGCTTGCACGGGGGTCTGCAAAGAGTTTGGCAAGAATGAAAGGTAGTTGTCCAAAACTCGTTCTTTTCCAATAGAATAACCATGGAAAAGGCAGGAGAGTGGTAAAGTACTGTTTTCTCTAAGTCTGAATGCTGCCCACACTGTGCCTGTGTGCTGCAGCTTGCATCTTCGCCTTTGGGAAGCTGCCGCTCGCCGATTCTCCCGGAGGCGAAGAAGCGGCTTCTTCGCACACAGAGCATTGTGGCGAGCGCAGGGAGCTCCTGAGAGCGGTTTGTGCCGAAAGAAGCCCGGGACCGGCACTTAGCTTCGGAGAGCTGCGTATCTGCGTCTTCTGCGTGTCTTGCCGCTCTACACTCAGCAAAAAGCTTTTCCACCATATCTTGCAAGGAGAAACTCTGCCAGGAAAGAAAACATCCAAAATCTTGTTCTAAAGCTTGCACGGGGGTCTGCAAAGAGTTTGGCAAGAATGAAAGGTAGTTGTCCAAAACTCGTTCTTTTCCAATAGAATAACCATGGAAAAGGCAGGAGAGTGGTAAAGTACTGTTTTCTCTAAGTCTGAAGGCTGCCCACACTGTGCCTGTGTGCTGCAGCTTGCATCTTCGCCTTTGGGAAGCTGCCGCTCGCCGATTCTCCCGGAGGCGAAGAAGCGGCTTCTTCGCACACAGAGCATTGTGGCGAGCGCAGGGAGCTCCTGAGAGCGGTTTGTGCCGAAAGAAGCCCGGGACCGGCACTTAGCTTCGGAGAGCTGCGTATCTGCGTCTTCTGCGTGTCTTGCCGCTCTACACTCAGCAAAAAGCTTTTCCACCATATCTTGCAAGGAGAAACTCTGCCAGGAAAGAAAACATCCAAAATCTTGTTCTAAAGCTTGCACGGGGGTCTGCAAAGAGTTTGGCAAGAATGAAAGGTAGTTGTCCAAAACTCGTTCTTTTCCAATAGAATAACCATGGAAAAGGCAGGAGAGTGGTAAAGTACTGTTTTCTCTAAGTCTGAAGGCTGCCCACACTGTGCCTGTGTGCCGCAGCTTGCATCTTCGCCTTTGGGAAGCTGCCGCTCGCCGATTCTCCCGGAGGCGAAGAAGCGGCTTCTTCGCACACAGAGCATTGTGGCGAGCGCAGGGAGCTCCTGAGAGCGGTTTGTGCCGAAAGAAGCCCGGGACCGGCACTTAGCTTCGGAGAGCTGCGTATCTGCGTCTTCTGCGTGTCTTGCCGCTCTACACTCAGCAAAAAGCTTTTCCACCATATCTTGCAAGGAGAAACTCTGCCAGGAAAGAAAACATCCAAAATCTTGTTCTAAAGCTTGCACGGGGGTCTGCAAAGAGTTTGGCAAGAATGAAAGGTAGTTGTCCAAAACTCGTTCTTTTCCAATAGAATAACCATGGAAAAGGCAGGAGAGTGGTAAAGTACTGTTTTCTCTAAGTCTGAAGGCTGCCCACACTGTGCCTGTGTGCTGCAGCTTGCATCTTCGCCTTTGGGAAGCTGCCGCTCGCCGATTCTCCCGGAGGCGAAGAAGCGGCTTCTTCGCACACAGAGCATTGTGGCGAGCGCAGGGAGCTCCTGAGAGCGGTTTGTGCCGAAAGAAGCCCGGGACCGGCACTTAGCTTCGGAGAGCTGCGTATCTGCGTCTTCTGCGTGTCTTGCCGCTCTACACTCAGCCAAAAGCTTTTCCACCATATCTTGCAAGGAGAAACTCTGCCAGGAAAGAAAACATCCAAAATCTTGTTCTAAAGCTTGCACGGGGGTCTGCAAAGAGTTTGGCAAGAATGAAAGGTAGTTGTCCAAAACTCGTTCTTTTCCAATAGAATAACCATGGAAAAGGCAGGAGAGTGGTAAAGTACTGTTTTCTCTAAGTCTGAAGGCTGCCCACACTGTGCCTGTGTGCTGCAGCTTGCATCTTCGCCTTTGGGAAGCTGCCGCTCGCCGATTCTCCCGGAGGCGAAGAAGCGGCTTCTTCGCACACAGAGCATTGTGGCGAGCGCAGGGAGCTCCTGAGAGCGGTTTGTGCCGAAAGAAGCCCGGGACCGGCACTTAGCGTCGGAGAGCTGCGTATCTGCGTCTTCTGCGTGTCTTGCCGCTCTACACTCAGCAAAAAGCTTTTCCACCATATCTTGCAAGGAGAAACTCTGCCAGGAAAGAAAACATCCAAAATCTTGTTCTAAAGCTTGCACGGGGGTCTGCAAAGAGTTTGGCAAGAATGAAAGGTAGTTGTCCAAAACTCGTTCTTTTCCAATAGAATAACCATGGAAAAGGCAGGAGAGTGGTAAAGTACTGTTTTCTCTAAGTCTGAAGGCTGCCCACACTGTGCCTGTGTGCCGCAGCTTGCATCTTCGCCTTTGGGAAGCTGCCGCTCGCCGATTCTCCCGGAGGCGAAGAAGCGGCTTCTTCGCACACAGAGCATTGTGGCGAGCGCAGGGAGCTCCTGAGAGCGGTTTGTGCCGAAAGAAGCCCGGGACCGGCACTTAGCTTCGGAGAGCTGCGTATCTGCGTCTTCTGCGTGTCTTGCCGCTCTACACTCAGCAAAAAGCTTTTCCACCATATCTTGCAAGGAGAAACTCTGCCAGGAAAGAAAACATCCAAAATCTTCTTCTAAAGCTTGCACGGGGGTCTGCAAAGAGTTTGGCAAGAATGAAAGGTAGTTGTCCAAAACTCGTTCTTTTCCAATAGAATAACCATGGAAAAGGCAGGAGAGTGGTAAAGTACTGTTTTCTCTAAGTCTGAAGGCTGCCCACACTGTGCCTGTGTGCCGCAGCTTGCATCTTCGCCTTTGGGAAGCTGCCGCTCGCCGATTCTCCCGGAGGCGAAGAAGCGGCTTCTTCGCACACAGAGCATTGTGGCGAGCGCAGGGAGCTCCTGAGAGCGGTTTGTGCCGAAAGAAGCCCGGGACCGGCACTTAGCTTCGGAGAGCTGCGTATCTGCGTCTTCTGCGTGTCTTGCCGCTCTACACTCAGCAAAAAGCTTTTCCACCATATCTTGCAAGGAGAAACTCTGCCAGGAAAGAAAACATCCAAAATCTTGTTCTAAAGCTTGCACGGGGGTCTGCAAAGAGTTTGGCAAGAATGAAAGGTAGTTGTCCAAAACTCGTTCTTTTCCAATAGAATAACCATGGAAAAGGCAGGAGAGTGGTAAAGTACTGTTTTCTCTAAGTCTGAATGCTGCCCACACTGTGCCTGTGTGCTGCAGCTTGCATCTTCGCCTTTGGGAAGCTGCCGCTCGCCGATTCTCCCGGAGGCGAAGAAGCGGCTTCTTCGCACACAGAGCATTGTGGCGAGCGCAGGGAGCTCCTGAGAGCGGTTTGTGCCGAAAGAAGCCCGGGACCGGCACTTAGCTTCGGAGAGCTGCGTATCTGCGTCTTCTGCGTGTCTTGCCGCTCTACACTCAGCAAAAAGCTTTTCCACCATATCTTGCAAGGAGAAACTCTGCCAGGAAAGAAAACATCCAAAATCTTGTTCTAAAGCTTGCACGGGGGTCTGCAAAGAGTTTGGCAAGAATGAAAGGTAGTTGTCCAAAACTCGTTCTTTTCCAATAGAATAACCATGGAAAAGGCAGGAGAGTGGTAAAGTACTGTTTTCTCTAAGTCTGAAGGCTGCCCACACTGTGCCTGTGTGCCGCAGCTTGCATCTTCGCCTTTGGGAAGCTGCCGCTCGCCGATTCTCCCGCAGGCGAAGAAGCGGCTTCTTCGCACACAGAGCATTGTGGCGAGCGCAGGGAGCTCCTGAGAGCGGTTTGTGCCGAAAGAAGCCCGGGACCGGCACTTAGCTTCGGAGAGCTGCGTATCTGCGTCTTCTGCGTGTCTTGCCGCTCTACACTCAGCAAAAAGCTTTTCCACCATATCTTGCAAGGAGAAACTCTGCCAGGAAAGAAAACATCCAAAGTTTTGTTCTTAAGCTTTCACGGGGGTCTGCAAAGAGTTTGGCAAGAATGAAAGGTAGTTGTCCAAAACACGTTCTTTTCCAATAGAATAACCATGGAGAAGGCAGGAGAGTGGTAAAGTACTGTTTTCTCTAAGTCTGAATGCTGCCCACACTGTGCCTGTGTGCTGCAGCTTGCATCTTCGCCTTTGGGAAGCTGCCGCTCGCCGATTCTCCCGGAGGCGAAGAAGCGGCTTCTTCGCACACAGAGCATTGTGGCGAGCGCAGGGAGCTCCTGAGAGCGGTTTGTGCCGAAAGAAGCCCGGGACCGGCACTTAGCTTCGGAGAGCTGCGTATCTGCGTCTTCTGCGTGTCTTGCCGCTCTACACTCAGCAAAAAGCTTTTCCACCATATCTTGCAAGGAGAAACTCTGCCAGGAAAGAAAACATCCAAAATCTTGTTCTAAAGCTTGCACGGGGGTCTGCAAAGAGTTTGGCAAGAATGAAAGGTAGTTGTCCAAAACTCGTTCTTTTCCAATAGAATAACCATGGAAAAGGCAGGAGAGTGGTAAAGTACTGTTTTCTCTAAGTCTGAAGGCTGCCCACACTGTGCCTGTGTGCCGCAGCTTGCATCTTCGCCTTTGGGAAGCTGCCGCTCGCCGATTCTCCCGGAGGCGAAGAAGCGGCTTCTTCGCACACAGAGCATTGTGGCGAGAGCAGGGAGCTCCTGAGAGCGGTTTGTGCCGAAAGAAGCCCGGGACCGGCACTTAGCTTCGGAGAGCTGCGTATCTGCGTCTTCTGCGTGTCTTGCCGCTCTACACTCAGCAAAAAGCTTTTCCACCATATCTTGCAAGGAGAAACTCTGCCAGGAAAGAAAACATCCAAAATCTTGTTCTAAAGCTTGCACGGGGGTCTGCAAAGAGTTTGGCAAGAATGAAAGGTAGTTGTCCAAAACTCGTTCTTTTCCAATAGAATAACCATGGAAAAGGCAGGAGAGTGGTAAAGTACTGTTTTCTCTAAGTCTGAATGCTGCCCACACTGTGCCTGTGTGCTGCAGCTTGCATCTTCGCCTTTGGGAAGCTGCCGCTCGCCGATTCTCCCGGAGGCGAAGAAGCGGCTTCTTCGCACACAGAGCATTGTGGCGAGCGCAGGGAGCTCCTGAGAGCGGTTTGTGCCGAAAGAAGCCCGGGACCGGCACTTAGCTTCGGAGAGCTGCGTATCTGCGTCTTCTGCGTGTCTTGCCGCTCTACACTCAGCAAAAAGCTTTTCCACCATATCTTGCAAGGAGAAACTCTGCCAGGAAAGAAAACATCCAAAATCTTGTTCTAAAGCTTGCACGGGGGTCTGCAAAGAGTTTGGCAAGAATGAAAGGTAGTTGTCCAAAACTCGTTCTTTTCCAATAGAATAACCATGGAAAAGGCAGGAGAGTGGTAAAGTACTGTTTTCTCTAAGTCTGAAGGCTGCCCACACTGTGCCTGTGTGCTGCAGCTTGCATCTTCGCCTTTGGGAAGCTGCCGCTCGCCGATTCTCCCGGAGGCGAAGAAGCGGCTTCTTCGCACACAGAGCATTGTGGCGAGCGCAGGGAGCTCCTGAGAGCGGTTTGTGCCGAAAGAAGCCCGGGACCGGCACTTAGCTTCGGAGAGCTGCGTATCTGCGTCTTCTGCGTGTCTTGCCGCTCTACACTCAGCAAAAAGCTTTTCCACCATATCTTGCAAGGAGAAACTCTGCCAGGAAAGAAAACATCCAAAATCTTGTTCTAAAGCTTGCACGGGGGTCTGCAAAGAGTTTGGCAAGAATGAAAGGTAGTTGTCCAAAACTCGTTCTTTTCCAATAGAATAACCATGGAAAAGGCAGGAGAGTGGTAAAGTACTGTTTTCTCTAAGTCTGAAGGCTGCCCACACTGTGCCTGTGTGCCGCAGCTTGCATCTTCGCCTTTGGGAAGCTGCCGCTCGCCGATTCTCCCGGAGGCGAAGAAGCGGCTTCTTCGCACACAGAGCATTGTGGCGAGAGCAGGGAGCTCCTGAGAGCGGTTTGTGCCGAAAGAAGCCCGGGACCGGCACTTAGCTTCGGAGAGCTGCGTATCTGCGTCTTCTGCGTGTCTTGCCGCTCTACACTCAGCAAAAAGCTTTTCCACCATATCTTGCAAGGAGAAACTCTGCCAGGAAAGAAAACATCCAAAATCTTGTTCTAAAGCTTGCACGGGGGTCTGCAAAGAGTTTGGCAAGAATGAAAGGTAGTTGTCCAAAACTCGTTCTTTTCCAATAGAATAACCATGGAAAAGGCAGGAGAGTGGTAAAGTACTGTTTTCTCTAAGTCTGAAGGCTGCCCACACTGTGCCTGTGTGCTGCAGCTTGCATCTTCGCCTTTGGGAAGCTGCCGCTCGCCGATTCTCCCGGAGGCGAAGAAGCGGCTTCTTCGCACACAGAGCATTGTGGCGAGCGCAGGGAGCTCCTGAGAGCGGTTTGTGCCGAAAGAAGCCCGGGACCGGCACTTAGCTTCGGAGAGCTGCGTATCTGCGTCTTCTGCGTGTCTTGCCGCTCTACACTCAGCCAAAAGCTTTTCCACCATATCTTGCAAGGAGAAACTCTGCCAGGAAAGAAAACATCCAAAATCTTGTTCTAAAGCTTGCACGGGGGTCTGCAAAGAGTTTGGCAAGAATGAAAGGTAGTTGTCCAAAACTCGTTCTTTTCCAATAGAATAACCATGGAAAAGGCAGGAGAGTGGTAAAGTACTGTTTTCTCTAAGTCTGAAGGCTGCCCACACTGTGCCTGTGTGCTGCAGCTTGCATCTTCGCCTTTGGGAAGCTGCCGCTCGCCGATTCTCCCGGAGGCGAAGAAGCGGCTTCTTCGCACACAGAGCATTGTGGCGAGCGCAGGGAGCTCCTGAGAGCGGTTTGTGCCGAAAGAAGCCCGGGACCGGCACTTAGCTTCGGAGAGCTGCGTATCTGCGTCTTCTGCGTGTCTTGCCGCTCTACACTCAGCAAAAAGCTTTTCCACCATATCTTGCAAGGAGAAACTCTGCCAGGAAAGAAAACATCCAAAATCTTGTTCTAAAGCTTGCACGGGGGTCTGCAAAGAGTTTGGCAAGAATGAAAGGTAGTTGTCCAAAACTCGTTCTTTTCCAATAGAATAACCATGGAAAAGGCAGGAGAGTGGTAAAGTACTGTTTTCTCTAAGTCTGAATGCTGCCCACACTGTGCCTGTGTGCTGCAGCTTGCATCTTCGCCTTTGGGAAGCTGCCGCTCGCCGATTCTCCCGGAGGCGAAGAAGCGGCTTCTTCGCACACAGAGCATTGTGGCGAGCGCAGGGAGCTCCTGAGAGCGGTTTGTGCCGAAAGAAGCCCGGGACCGGCACTTAGCTTCGGAGAGCTGCGTATCTGCGTCTTCTGCGTGTCTTGCCGCTCTACACTCAGCAAAAAGCTTTTCCACCATATCTTGCAAGGAGAAACTCTGCCAGGAAAGAAAACATCCAAAATCTTGTTCTAAAGCTTGCACGGGGGTCTGCAAAGAGTTTGGCAAGAATGAAAGGTAGTTGTCCAAAACTCGTTCTTTTCCAATAGAATAACCATGGAAAAGGCAGGAGAGTGGTAAAGTACTGTTTTCTCTAAGTCTGAAGGCTGCCCACACTGTGCCTGTGTGCCGCAGCTTGCATCTTCGCCTTTGGGAAGCTGCCGCTCGCCGATTCTCCCGCAGGCGAAGAAGCGGCTTCTTCGCACACAGAGCATTGTGGCGAGCGCAGGGAGCTCCTGAGAGCGGTTTGTGCCGAAAGAAGCCCGGGACCGGCACTTAGCTTCGGAGAGCTGCGTATCTGCGTCTTCTGCGTGTCTTGCCGCTCTACACTCAGCAAAAAGCTTTTCCACCATATCTTGCAAGGAGAAACTCTGCCAGGAAAGAAAACATCCAAAGTTTTGTTCTTAAGCTTTCACGGGGGTCTGCAAAGAGTTTGGCAAGAATGAAAGGTAGTTGTCCAAAACACGTTCTTTTCCAATAGAATAACCATGGAGAAGGCAGGAGAGTGGTAAAGTACTGTTTTCTCTAAGTCTGAATGCTGCCCACACTGTGCCTGTGTGCTGCAGCTTGCATCTTCGCCTTTGGGAAGCTGCCGCTCGCCGATTCTCCCGGAGGCGAAGAAGCGGCTTCTTCGCACACAGAGCATTGTGGCGAGCGCAGGGAGCTCCTGAGAGCGGTTTGTGCCGAAAGAAGCCCGGGACCGGCACTTAGCTTCGGAGAGCTGCGTATCTGCGTCTTCTGCGTGTCTTGCCGCTCTACACTCAGCAAAAAGCTTTTCCACCATATCT
Source organism: Molothrus aeneus (assembly GCF_037042795.1). Taxonomy (NCBI): domain Eukaryota; kingdom Metazoa; phylum Chordata; class Aves; order Passeriformes; family Icteridae; genus Molothrus; species Molothrus aeneus. Next base: position 52,151 of record NW_027099063.1, on the reverse strand, counting down.
TGCAAGGAGAAACTCTGCCAGGAAAGAAAACATCCAAAATCTTCTTCTAAAGCTTGCACGGGGGTCTGCAAAGAGTTTGGCAAGAATGAAAGGTAGTTGTCCAAAACTCGTTCTTTTCCAATAGAATAACCATGGAAAAGGCAGGAGAGTGGTAAAGTACTGTTTTCTCTAAGTCTGAAGGCTGCCCACACTGTGCCTGTGTGCCGCAGCTTGCATCTTCGCCTTTGGGAAGCTGCCGCTCGCCGATTCTCCCGGAGGCGAAGAAGCGGCTTCTTCGCACACAGAGCATTGTGGCGAGAGCAGGGAGCTCCTGAGAGCGGTTTGTGCCGAAAGAAGCCCGGGACCGGCACTTAGCTTCGGAGAGCTGCGTATCTGCGTCTTCTGCGTGTCTTGCCGCTCTACACTCAGCAAAAAGCTTTTCCACCATATCTTGCAAGGAGAAACTCTGCCAGGAAAGAAAACATCCAAAATCTTGTTCTAAAGCTTGCACGGGGGTCTGCAAAGAGTTTGGCAAGAATGAAAGGTAGTTGTCCAAAACTCGTTCTTTTCCAATAGAATAACCATGGAAAAGGCAGGAGAGTGGTAAAGTACTGTTTTCTCTAAGTCTGAATGCTGCCCACACTGTGCCTGTGTGCTGCAGCTTGCATCTTCGCCTTTGGGAAGCTGCCGCTCGCCGATTCTCCCGGAGGCGAAGAAGCGGCTTCTTCGCACACAGAGCATTGTGGCGAGCGCAGGGAGCTCCTGAGAGCGGTTTGTGCCGAAAGAAGCCCGGGACCGGCACTTAGCTTCGGAGAGCTGCGTATCTGCGTCTTCTGCGTGTCTTGCCGCTCTACACTCAGCAAAAAGCTTTTCCAGCATATCTTGCAAGGAGAAACTCTGCCAGGAAAGAAAACATCCAAAATCTTGTTCTAAAGCTTGCACGGGGGTCTGCAAAGAGTTTGGCAAGAATGAAAGGTAGTTGTCCAAAACTCGTTCTTTTCCAATAGAATAACCATGGAAAAGGCAGGAGAGTGGTAAAGTACTGTTTTCTCTAAGTCTGAATGCTGCCCACACTGTGCCTGTGTGCTGCAGCTTGCATCTTCGCCTTTGGGAAGCTGCCGCTCGCCGATTCTCCCGGAGGCGAAGAAGCGGCTTCTTCGCACACAGAGCATTGTGGCGAGCGCAGGGAGCTCCTGAGAGCGGTTTGTGCCGAAAGAAGCCCGGGACCGGCACTTAGCTTCGGAGAGCTGCGTATCTGCGTCTTCTGCGTGTCTTGCCGCTCTACACTCAGCCAAAAGCTTTTCCACCATATCTTGCAAGGAGAAACTCTGCCAGGAAAGAAAACATCCAAAATCTTGTTCTAAAGCTTGCACGGAGGTCTGCAAAGAGTTTGGCAAGAATGAAAGGTAGTTGTCCAAAACTCGTTCTTTTCCAATAGAATAACCATGGAAAAGGCAGGAGAGTGGTAAAGTACTGTTTTCTCTAAGTCTGAAGGCTGCCCACACTGTGCCTGTGTGCCGCAGCTTGCATCTTCGCCTTTGGGAAGCTGCCGCTCGCCGATTCTCCCGGAGGCGAAGAAGCGGCTTCTTCGCACACAGAGCATTGTGGCGAGGGCAGGGAGCTCCTGAGAGCGGTTTGTGCCGAAAGAAGCCCGGGACCGGCACTTAGCTTCGGAGAGCTGCGTATCTGCGTCTTCTGCGTGTCTTGCCGCTCTACACTCAGCAAAAAGCTTTTCCACCATATCTTGCAAGGAGAAACTCTGCCAGGAAAGAAAACATCCAAAATCTTGTTCTAAAGCTTGCACGGGGGTCTGCAAAGAGTTTGGCAAGAATGAAAGGTAGTTGTCCAAAACTCGTTCTTTTCCAATAGAATAACCATGGAAAAGGCAGGAGAGTGGTAAAGTACTGTTTTCTCTAAGTCTGAATGCTGCCCACACTGTGCCTGTGTGCCGCAGGTTGCATCTTCGCCTTTGGGAAGCTGCCGCTCGCCGATTCTCCCGGAGGCGAAGAAGCGGCTTCTTCGCACACAGAGCATTGTGGCGAGCGCAGGGAGCTCCTGAGAGCGGTTTGTGCCGAAAGAAGCCCGGGACCGGCACTTAGCTTCGGAGAGCTGCGTATCTGCGTCTTCTGCGTGTCTTGCCGCTCTACACTCAGCAAAAAGCTTTTCCACCATATCTTGCAAGGAGAAACTCTGCCAGGAAAGAAAACATCCAAAATCTTCTTCTAAAGCTTGCACGGGGGTCTGCAAAGAGTTTGGCAAGAATGAAAGGTAGTTGTCCAAAACTCGTTCTTTTCCAATAGAATAACCATGGAAAAGGCAGGAGAGTGGTAAAGTACTGTTTTCTCTAAGTCTGAAGGCTGCCCACACTGTGCCTGTGTGCCGCAGCTTGCATCTTCGCCTTTGGGAAGCTGCCGCTCGCCGATTCTCCCGGAGGCGAAGAAGCGGCTTCTTCGCACACAGAGCATTGTGGCGAGCGCAGGGAGCTCCTGAGAGCGGTTTGTGCCGAAAGAAGCCCGGGACCGGCACTTAGCTTCGGAGAGCTGCGTATCTGCGTCTTCTGCGTGTCTTGCCGCTCTACACTCAGCAAAAAGCTTTTCCACCATATCTTGCAAGGAGAAACTCTGCCAGGAAAGAAAACATCCAAAATTTTGTTCTTAAGCTTTCACGGGGGTCTGCAAAGAGTTTGGCAAGAATGAAAGGTAGTTGTCCAAAACTCGTTCTTTTCCAATAGAATAACCATGGAAAAGGCAGGAGAGTGGTAAAGTACTGTTTTCTCTAAGTCTGAAGGCTGCCCACACTGTGCCTGTGTGCTGCAGCTTGCATCTTCGCCTTTGGGAAGCTGCCGCTCGCCGATTGTCCCGGAGGCGAAGAAGCGGCTTCTTCGCACACAGAGCATTGTGGCGAGCGCAGGGAGCTCCTGAGAGCGGTTTGTGCCGAAAGAAGCCCGGGACCGGCACTTAGCTTCGGAGAGCTGCGTATCTGCGTCTTCTGCGTGTCTTGCCGCTCTACACTCAGCAAAAAGCTTTTCCACCATATCTTGCAAGGAGAAACTCTGCCAGGAAAGAAAACATCCAAAATCTTGTTCTAAAGCTTGCACGGGGGTCTGAAAAGAGTTTGGCAAGAATGAAAGGTAGTTGTCCAAAACTCGTTCTTTTCCAATAGAATAACCATGGAAAAGGCAGGAGAGTGGTAAAGTACTGTTTTCTCTAAGTCTGAAGGCTGCCCACACTGTGCCTGTGTGCCGCAGCTTGCATCTTCGCCTTTGGGAAGCTGCCGCTCGCCGATTCTCCCGGAGGCGAAGAAGCGGCTTCTTCGCACACAGAGCATTGTGGCGAGGGCAGGGAGCTCCTGAGAGCGGTTTGTGCCGAAAGAAGCCCGGGACCGGCACTTAGCTTCGGAGAGCTGCGTATCTGCGTCTTCTGCGTGTCTTGCCGCTCTACACTCAGCCAAAAGCTTTTCCACCATATCTTGCAAGGAGAAACTCTGCCAGGAAAGAAAACATCCAAAATCTTGTTCTAAAGCTTGCACGGGGGTCTGCAAAGAGTTTGGCAAGAATGAAAGGTAGTTGTCCAAAACTCGTTCTTTTCCAATAGAATAACCATGGAAAAGGCAGGAGAGTGGTCAAGTACTGTTTTCTCTAAGTCTGAAGGCTGCCCACACTGTGCCTGTGTGCCGCAGCTTGCATCTTCGCCTTTGGGAAGCTGCCGCTCGCCGATTCTCCCGGAGGCGAAGAAGCGGCTTCTTCGCACACAGAGCATTGTGGCGAGCGCAGGGAGCTCCTGAGAGCGGTTTGTGCCGAAAGAAGCCCGGGACCGGCACTTAGCTTCGGAGAGCTGCGTATCTGCGTCTTCTGCGTGTCTTGCCGCTCTACACTCAGCAAAAAGCTTTTCCACCATATCTTGCAAGGAGAAACTCTGCCAGGAAAGAAAACATCCAAAATCTTCTTCTAAAGCTTGCACGGGGGTCTGCAAAGAGTTTGGCAAGAATGAAAGGTAGTTGTCCAAAACTCGTTCTTTTCCAATAGAATAACCATGGAAAAGGCAGGAGAGTGGTAAAGTACTGTTTTCTCTAAGTCTGAATGCTGCCCACACTGTGCCTGTGTGCCGCAGCTTGCATCTTCGCCTTTGGGAAGCTGCCGCTCGCCGATTCTCCCGGAGGCGAAGAAGCGGCTTCTTCGCACACAGAGCATTGTGGCGAGCGCAGGGAGCTCCTGAGAGCGGTTTGTGCCGAAAGAAGCCCGGGACCGGCACTTAGCTTCGGAGAGCTGCGTATCTGCGTCTTCTGCGTGTCTTGCCGCTCTACACTCAGCAAAAAGCTTTTCCACCATATCTTGCAAGGAGAAACTCTGCCAGGAAAGAAAACATCCAAAATTTTGTTCTTAAGCTTTCACGGGGGTCTGCAAAGAGTTTGGCAAGAATGAAAGGTAGTTGTCCAAAACTCGTTCTTTTCCAATAGAATAACCATGGAAAAGGCAGGAGAGTGGTAAAGTACTGTTTTCTCTAAGTCTGAAGGCTGCCCACACTGTGCCTGTGTGCTGCAGCTTGCATCTTCGCCTTTGGGAAGCTGCCGCTCGCCGATTCTCCCGGAGGCGAAGAAGCGGCTTCTTCGCACACAGAGCATTGTGGCGAGCGCAGGGAGCTCCTGAGAGCGGTTTGTGCCGAAAGAAGCCCGGGACCGGCACTTAGCTTCGGAGAGCTGCGTATCTGCGTCTTCTGCGTGTCTTGCCGCTCTACACTCAGCAAAAAGCTTTTCCAGCATATCTTGCAAGGAGAAACTCTGCCAGGAAAGAAAACATCCAAAATCTTGTTCTAAAGCTTGCACGGGGGTCTGCAAAGAGTTTGGCAAGAATGAAAGGTAGTTGTCCAAAACTCGTTCTTTTCCAATAGAATAACCATGGAAAAGGCAGGAGAGTGGTAAAGTACTGTTTTCTCTAAGTCTGAAGGCTGCCCACACTGTGCCTGTGTGCCGCAGCTTGCATCTTCGCCTTTGGGAAGCTGCCGCTCGCCGATTCTCCCGGAGGCGAAGAAGCGGCTTCTTCGCACACAGAGCATTGTGGCGAGCGCAGGGAGCTCCTGAGAGCGGTTTGTGCCGAAAGAAGCCCGGGACCGGCACTTAGCTTCGGAGAGCTGCGTATCTGCGTCTTCTGCGTGTCTTGCCGCTCTACACTCAGCAAAAAGCTTTTCCACCATATCTTGCAAGGAGAAACTCTGCCAGGAAAGAAAACATCCAAAATTTTGTTCTTAAGCTTTCACGGGGGTCTGCAAAGAGTTTGGCAAGAATGAAAGGTAGTTGTCCAAAACTCATTCTTTTCCAATAGAATAACCATGGAAAAGGCAGGAGAGTGGTAAAGTACTGTTTTCTCTAAGTCTGAAGGCTGCCCACACTGTGCCTGTGTGCCGCAGGTTGCATCTTCGCCTTTGGGAAGCTGCCGCTCGCCGATTCTCCCGGAGGCGAAGAAGCGGCTTCTTCGCACACAGAGCATTGTGGCGAGCGCAGGGAGCTCCTGAGAGCGGTTTGTGCCGAAAGAAGCCCGGGACCGGCACTTAGCTTCGGAGAGCTGCGTATCTGCGTCTTCTGCGTGTCTTGCCGCTCTACACTCAGCCAAAAGCTTTTCCACCATATCTTGCAAGGAGAAACTCTGCCAGGAAAGAAAACATCCAAAATCTTGTTCTAAAGCTTGCACGGAGGTCTGCAAAGAGTTTGGCAAGAATGAAAGGTAGTTGTCCAAAACTCGTTCTTTTCCAATAGAATAACCATGGAAAAGGCAGGAGAGTGGTAAAGTACTGTTTTCTCTAAGTCTGAAGGCTGCCCACACTGTGCCTGTGTGCCGCAGCTTGCATCTTCGCCTTTGGGAAGCTGCCGCTCGCCGATTCTCCCGGAGGCGAAGAAGCGGCTTCTTCGCACACAGAGCATTGTGGCGAGGGCAGGGAGCTCCTGAGAGCGGTTTGTGCCGAAAGAAGCCCGGGACCGGCACTTAGCTTCGGAGAGCTGCGTATCTGCGTCTTCTGCGTGTCTTGCCGCTCTACACTCAGCCAAAAGCTTTTCCACCATATCTTGCAAGGAGAAACTCTGCCAGGAAAGAAAACATCCAAAATCTTGTTCTAAAGCTTGCACGGGGGTCTGCAAAGAGTTTGGCAAGAATGAAAGGTAGTTGTCCAAAACTCGTTCTTTTCCAATAGAATAACCATGGAAAAGGCAGGAGAGTGGTAAAGTACTGTTTTCTCTAAGTCTGAATGCTGCCCACACTGTGCCTGTGTGCCGCAGGTTGCATCTTCGCCTTTGGGAAGCTGCCGCTCGCCGATTCTCCCGGAGGCGAAGAAGCGGCTTCTTCGCACACAGAGCATTGTGGCGAGCGCAGGGAGCTCCTGAGAGCGGTTTGTGCCGAAAGAAGCCCGGGACCGGCACTTAGCTTCGGAGAGCTGCGTATCTGCGTCTTCTGCGTGTCTTGCCGCTCTACACTCAGCAAAAAGCTTTTCCACCATATCTTGCAAGGAGAAACTCTGCCAGGAAAGAAAACATCCAAAATCTTGTTCTAAAGCTTGCACGGGGGTCTGCAAAGAGTTTGGCAAGAATGAAAGGTAGTTGTCCAAAACTCGTTCTTTTCCAATAGAATAACCATGGAAAAGGCAGGAGAGTGGTAAAGTACTGTTTTCTCTAAGTCTGAAGGCTGCCCACACTGTGCCTGTGTGCCGCAGCTTGCATCTTCGCCTTTGGGAAGCTGCCGCTCGCCGATTGTCCCGGAGGCGAAGAAGCGGCTTCTTCGCACACAGAGCATTGTGGCGAGCGCAGGGAGCTCCTGAGAGCGGTTTGTGCCGAAAGAAGCCCGGGACCGGCACTTAGCTTCGGAGAGCTGCGTATCTGCGTCTTCTGCGTGTCTTGCCGCTCTACACTCAGCAAAAAGCTTTTCCACCATATCTTGCAAGGAGAAACTCTGCCAGGAAAGAAAACATCCAAAATCTTGTTCTAAAGCTTGCACGGGGGTCTGAAAAGAGTTTGGCAAGAATGAAAGGTAGTTGTCCAAAACTCGTTCTTTTCCAATAGAATAACCATGGAAAAGGCAGGAGAGTGGTAAAGTACTGTTTTCTCTAAGTCTGAAGGCTGCCCACACTGTGCCTGTGTGCCGCAGCTTGCATCTTCGCCTTTGGGAAGCTGCCGCTCGCCGATTCTCCCGGAGGCGAAGAAGCGGCTTCTTCGCACACAGAGCATTGTGGCGAGGGCAGGGAGCTCCTGAGAGCGGTTTGTGCTGAAAGAAGCCCGGGACCGGCACTTAGCTTCGGAGAGCTGCGTATCTGCGTCTTCTGCGTGTCTTGCCGCTCTACACTCAGCCAAAAGCTTTTCCACCATATCTTGCAAGGAGAAACTCTGCCAGGAAAGAAAACATCCAAAATCTTGTTCTAAAGCTTGCACGGGGGTCTGCAAAGAGTTTGGCAAGAATGAAAGGTAGTTGTCCAAAACTCGTTCTTTTCCAATAGAATAACCATGGAAAAGGCAGGAGAGTGGTCAAGTACTGTTTTCTCTAAATCTGAAGGCTGCCCACACTGTGCCTGTGTGCCGCAGCTTGCATCTTCGCCTTTGGGAAGCTGCCGCTCGCCGATTCTCCCGGAGGCGAAGAAGCGGCTTCTTCGCACACAGAGCATTGTGGCGAGCGCAGGGAGCTCCTGAGAGCGGTTTGTGCCGAAAGAAGCCCGGGACCGGCACTTAGCTTCGGAGAGCTGCGTATCTGCGTCTTCTGCGTGTCTTGCCGCTCTACACTCAGCAAAAAGCTTTTCCACCATATCTTGCAAGGAGAAACTCTGCCAGGAAAGAAAACATCCAAAATCTTGTTCTAAAGCTTGCACGGGGGTCTGCAAAGAGTTTGGCAAGAATGAAAGGTAGTTGTCCAAAACTCGTTCTTTTCCAATAGAATAACCATGGAAAAGGCAGGAGAGTGGTAAAGTACTGTTTTCTCTAAGTCTGAATGCTGCCCACACTGTGCCTGTGTGCCGCAGCTTGCATCTTCGCCTTTGGGAAGCTGCCGCTCGCCGATTCTCCCGGAGGCGAAGAAGCGGCTTCTTCGCACACAGAGCATTGTGGCGAGCGCAGGGAGCTCCTGAGAGCGGTTTGTGCCGAAAGAAGCCCGGGACCGGCACTTAGCTTCGGAGAGCTGCGTATCTGCGTCTTCTGCGTGTCTTGCCGCTCTACACTCAGCAAAAAGCTTTTCCACCATATCTTGCAAGGAGAAACTCTGCCAGGAAAGAAAACATCCAAAATTTTGTTCTTAAGCTTTCACGGGGGTCTGCAAAGAGTTTGGCAAGAATGAAAGGTAGTTGTCCAAAACTCGTTCTTTTCCAATAGAATAACCATGGAAAAGGCAGGAGAGTGGTAAAGTACTGTTTTCTCTAAGTCTGAAGGCTGCCCACACTGTGCCTGTGTGCTGCAGCTTGCATCTTCGCCTTTGGGAAGCTGCCGCTCGCCGATTCTCCCGGAGGCGAAGAAGCGGCTTCTTCGCACACAGAGCATTGTGGCGAGCGCAGGGAGCTCCTGAGAGCGGTTTGTGCCGAAAGAAGCCCGGGACCGGCACTTAGCTTCGGAGAGCTGCGTATCTGCGTCTTCTGCGTGTCTTGCCGCTCTACACTCAGCAAAAAGCTTTTCCAGCATATCTTGCAAGGAGAAACTCTGCCAGGAAAGAAAACATCCAAAATCTTGTTCTAAAGCTTGCACGGGGGTCTGCAAAGAGTTTGGCAAGAATGAAAGGTAGTTGTCCAAAACTCGTTCTTTTCCAATAGAATAACCATGGAAAAGGCAGGAGAGTGGTAAAGTACTGTTTTCTCTAAGTCTGAATGCTGCCCACACTGTGCCTGTGTGCTGCAGCTTGCATCTTCGCCTTTGGGAAGCTGCCGCTCGCCGATTCTCCCGGAGGCGAAGAAGCGGCTTCTTCGCACACAGAGCATTGTGGCGAGCGCAGGGAGCTCCTGAGAGCGGTTTGTGCCGAAAGAAGCCCGGGACCGGCACTTAGCTTCGGAGAGCTGCGTATCTGCGTCTTCTGCGTGTCTTGCCGCTCTACACTCAGCCAAAAGCTTTTCCACCATATCTTGCAAGGAGAAACTCTGCCAGGAAAGAAAACATCCAAAATCTTGTTCTAAAGCTTGCACGGGGGTCTGCAAAGAGTTTGGCAAGAATGAAAGGTAGTTGTCCAAAACTCGTTCTTTTCCAATAGAATAACCATGGAAAAGGCAGGAGAGTGGTCAAGTACTGTTTTCTCTAAGTCTGAAGGCTGCCCACACTGTGCCTGTGTGCCGCAGCTTGCATCTTCGCCTTTGGGAAGCTGCCGCTCGCCGATTCTCCCGGAGGCGAAGAAGCGGCTTCTTCGCACACAGAGCATTGTGGCGAGCGCAGGGAGCTCCTGAGAGCGGTTTGTGCCGAAAGAAGCCCGGGACCGGCACTTAGCTTCGGAGAGCTGCGTATCTGCGTCTTCTGCGTGTCTTGCCGCTCTACACTCAGCAAAAAGCTTTTCCACCATATCTTGCAAAGAGAAACTCTGCCAGGAAAGAAAACATCCAAAATCTTGTTCTAAAGCTTGCACGGGGGTCTGCAAAGAGTTTGGCAAGAATGAAAGGTAGTTGTCCAAAACTCGTTCTTTTCCAATAGAATAACCATGGAAAAGGCAGGAGAGTGGTAAAGTACTGTTTTCTCTAAGTCTGAATGCTGCCCACACTGTGCCTGCGTGCTGCAGCTTGCATCTTCGCCTTTGGGAAGCTGCCGCTCGCCGATTCTCCCGGAGGCGAAGAAGCGGCTTCTTCGCACACAGAGCATTGTGGCGAGCGCAGGGAGCTCCTGAGAGCGGTTTGTGCCGAAAGAAGCCCGGGACCGGCACTTAGCTTCGGAGAGCTGCGTATCTGCGTCTTCTGCGTGTCTTGCCGCTCTACACTCAGCCAAAAGCTTTTCCACCATATCTTGCAAGGAGAAACTCTGCCAGGAAAGAAAACATCCAAAATCTTCTTCTAAAGCTTGCACGGGGGTCTGCAAAGAGTTTGGCAAGAATGAAAGGTAGTTGTCCAAAACTCGTTCTTTTCCAATAGAATAACCATGGAAAAGGCAGGAGAGTGGTAAAGTACTGTTTTCTCTAAGTCTGAAGGCTGCCCACACTGTGCCTGTGTGCCGCAGCTTGCATCTTCGCCTTTGGGAAGCTGCCGCTCGCCGATTCTCCCGGAGGCGAAGAAGCGGCTTCTTCGCACACAGAGCATTGTGGCGAGCGCAGGGAGCTCCTGAGAGCGGTTTGTGCCGAAAGAAGCCTGGGACCGGCACTTAGCTTCGGAGAGCTGCGTATCTGCGTCTTCTGCGTGTCTTGCCGCTCTACACTCAGCCAAAAGCTTTTCCACCATATCTTGCAAGGAGAAACTCTGCCAGGAAAGAAAACATCCAAAATCTTGTTCTAAAGCTTGCACGGAGGTCTGCAAAGAGTTTGGCAAGAATGAAAGGTAGTTGTCCAAAACTCGTTCTTTTCCAATAGAATAACCATGGAAAAGGCAGGAGAGTGGTAAAGTACTGTTTTCTCTAAGTCTGAAGGCTGCCCACACTGTGCCTGTGTGCCGCAGCTTGCATCTTCGCCTTTGGGAAGCTGCCGCTCGCCGATTCTCCCGGAGGCGAAGAAGCGGCTTCTTCGCACACAGAGCATTGTGGCGAGGGCAGGGAGCTCCTGAGAGCGGTTTGTGCCGAAAGAAGCCCGGGACCGGCACTTAGCTTCGGAGAGCTGCGTATCTGCGTCTTCTGCGTGTCTTGCCGCTCTACACTCAGCCAAAAGCTTTTCCACCATATCTTGCAAGGAGAAACTCTGCCAGGAAAGAAAACATCCAAAATCTTGTTCTAAAGCTTGCACGGGGGTCTGCAAAGAGTTTGGCAAGAATGAAAGGTAGTTGTCCAAAACTCGTTCTTTTCCAATAGAATAACCATGGAAAAGGCAGGAGAGTGGTAAAGTACTGTTTTCTCTAAGTCTGAATGCTGCCCACACTGTGCCTGTGTGCCGCAGGTTGCATCTTCTCCTTTGGGAAGCTGCCGCTCGCCGATTCTCCCGGAGGCGAAGAAGCGGCTTCTTCGCACACAGAGCATTGTGGCGAGCGCAGGGAGCTCCTGAGAGCGGTTTGTGCCGAAAGAAGCCCGGGACCGGCACTTAGCTTCGGAGAGCTGCGTATCTGCGTCTTCTGCGTGTCTTGCCGCTCTACACTCAGCAAAAAGCTTTTCCACCATATCTTGCAAGGAGAAACTCTGCCAGGAAAGAAAACATCCAAAATCTTGTTCTAAAGCTTGCACGGGGGTCTGCAAAGAGTTTGGCAAGAATGAAAGGTAGTTGTCCAAAACTCGTTCTTTTCCAATAGAATAACCATGGAAAAGGCAGGAGAGTGGTAAAGTACTGTTTTCTCTAAGTCTGAAGGCTGCCCACACTGTGCCTGTGTGCCGCAGCTTGCATCTTCGCCTTTGGGAAGCTGCCGCTCGCCGATTCTCCCGGAGGCGAAGAAGCGGCTTCTTCGCACACAGAGCATTGTGGCGAGCGCAGGGAGCTCCTGAGAGCGGTTTGTGCCGAAAGAAGCCCGGGACCGGCACTTAGCTTCGGAGAGCTGCGTATCTGCGTCTTCTGCGTGTCTTGCCGCTCTACACTCAGCAAAAAGCTTTTCCACCATATCTTGCAAGGAGAAACTCTGCCAGGAAAGAAAACATCCAAAATTTTGTTCTTAAGCTTTCACGGGGGTCTGCAAAGAGTTTGGCAAGAATGAAAGGTAGTTGTCCAAAACTCGTTCTTTTCCAATAGAATAACCATGGAAAAGGCAGGAGAGTGGTAAAGTACTGTTTTCTCTAAGTCTGAAGGCTGCCCACACTGTGCCTGTGTGCTGCAGCTTGCATCTTCGCCTTTGGGAAGCTGCCGCTCGCCGATTGTCGCGGAGGCGAAGAAGCGGCTTCTTCGCACACAGAGCATTGTGGCGAGCGCAGGGAGCTCCTGAGAGCGGTTTGTGCCGAAAGAAGCCCGGGACCGGCACTTAGCTTCGGAGAGCTGCGTATCTGCGTCTTCTGCGTGTCTTGCCGCTCTACACTCAGCAAAAAGCTTTTCCACCATATCTTGCAAGGAGAAACTCTGCCAGGAAAGAAAACATCCAAAATCTTGTTCTAAAGCTTGCACGGGGGTCTGCAAAGAGTTTGGCAAGAATGAAAGGTAGTTGTCCAAAACTCGTTCTTTTCCAATAGAATAACCATGGAAAAGGCAGGAGAGTGGTAAAGTACTGTTTTCTCTAAGTCTGAAGGCTGCCCACACTGTGCCTGTGTGCTGCAGCTTGCATCTTCGCCTTTGGGAAGCTGCCGCTCGCCGATTGTCCCGGAGGCGAAGAAGCGGCTTCTTCGCACACAGAGCATTGTGGCGAGCGCAGGGAGCTCCTGAGAGCGGTTTGTGCCGAAAGAAGCCCGGGACCGGCACTTAGCTTCGGAGAGCTGCGTATCTGCGTCTTCTGCGTGTCTTGCCGCTCTACACTCAGCCAAAAGCTTTTCCACCATATCTTGCAAGGAGAAACTCTGCCAGGAAAGAAAACATCCAAAATCTTGTTCTAAAGCTTGCACGGGGGTCTGCAAAGAGTTTGGCAAGAATGAAAGGTAGTTGTCCAAAACTCGTTCTTTTCCAATAGAATAACCATGGAAAAGGCAGGAGAGTGGTAAAGTACTGTTTTCTCTAAGTCTGAAGGCTGCCCACACTGTGCCTGTGTGCTGCAGCTTGCATCTTCGCCTTTGGGAAGCTGCCGCTCGCCGATTCTCCCGGAGGCGAAGAAGCGGCTTCTTCGCACACAGAGCATTGTGGCGAGGGCAGGGAGCTCCTGAGAGCGGTTTGTGCCGAAAGAAGCCCGGGACCGGCACTTAGCTTCGGAGAGCTGCGTATCTGCGTCTTCTGCGTGTCTTGCCGCTCTACACTCAGCCAAAAGCTTTTCCAGCATATCTTGCAAGGAGAAACTCTGCCAGGAAAGAAAACATCCAAAATCTTGTTCTAAAGCTTGCACGGGGGTCTGCAAAGAGTTTGGCAAGAATGAAAGGTAGTTGTCCAAAACTCGTTCTTTTCCAATAGAATAACCATGGAAAAGGCAGGAGAGTGGTCAAGTACTGTTTTCTCTAAGTCTGAAGGCTGACCACACTGTGCCTGTGTGCTGCAGCTTGCATCTTCGCCTTTGGGAAGCTGCCGCTCGCCGATTCTCCCGGAGGCGAAGAAGCGGCTTCTTCGCACACAGAGCATTGTGGCGAGCGCAGGGAGCTCCTGAGAGCGGTTTGTGCCGAAAGAAGCCCGGGACCGGCACTTAGCTTCGGAGAGCTGCGTATCTGCGTCTTCTGCGTGTCTTGCCGCTCTACACTCAGCAAAAAGCTTTTCCAGCATATCTTGCAAGGAGAAACTCTGCCAGGAAAGAAAACATCCAAAATCTTGTTCTAAAGCTTGCACGGGGGTCTGCAAAGAGTTTGGCAAGAATGAAAGGTAGTTGTCCAAAACTCGTTCTTTTCCAATAGAATAACCATGGAAAAGGCAGGAGAGTGGTAAAGTACTGTTTTCTCTAAGTCTGAATGCTGCCCACACTGTGCCTGTGTGCTGCAGCTTGCATCTTCGCCTTTGGGAAGCTGCCGCTCGCCGATTCTCCCGGAGGCGAAGAAGCGGCTTCTTCGCACACAGAGCATTGTGGCGAGCGCAGGGAGCTCCTGAGAGCGGTTTGTGCCGAAAGAAGCCCGGGACCGGCACTTAGCTTCGGAGAGCTGCGTATCTGCGTCTTCTGCGTGTCTTGCCGCTCTACACTCAGCCAAAAGCTTTTCCACCATATCTTGCAAGGAGAAACTCTGCCAGGAAAGAAAACATCCAAAATCTTGTTCTAAAGCTTGCACGGGGGTCTGCAAAGAGTTAGGCAAGAATGAAAGGTAGTTGTCCAAAACTCGTTCTTTTCCAATAGAATAACCATGGAAAAGGCAGGAGAGTGTTAAAGTACTGTTTTCTCTAAGTCTGAATGCTGCCCACACTGTGCCTGTGTGCTGCAGCTTGCATCTTCGCCTTTGGGAAGCTGCCGCTCGCCGATTCTCCCGGAGGCGAAGAAGCGGCTTTTTCGCACACAGAGCATGGTGGCGAGCGCAGGGAGCTCCTGAGAGCGGTTTGTGCCGAAAGAAGCCCGGGACCGGCACTTAGCTTCGGAGAGCTGCGTATCTGCGTCTTCTGCGTGTCTTGCCGCTCTACACTCAGCAAAAAGCTTTTCCACCATATCTTGCAAGGAGAAACTCTGCCAGGAAAGAAAACATCCAAAATCTTGTTCTAAAGCTTGCACGGGGGTCTGCAAAGAGTTTGGCAAGAATGAAAGGTAGTTGTCCAAAACTCGTTCTTTTCCAATAGAATAACCATGGAAAAGGCAGGAGAGTGGTCAAGTACTGTTTTCTCTAAGTCTGAAGGCTGCCCACACTGTGCCTGTGTGCCGCAGCTTGCATCTTCGCCTTTGGGAAGCTGCCGCTTGCCGATTCTCCCGGAGGCGAAGAAGCGGCTTCTTCGCACACAGAGCATTGTGGCGAGCGCAGGGAGCTCCTGAGAGCGGTTTGTGCCAAAAGAAGCCCGGGACCGGCACTTAGCTTCGGAGAGCTGCGTATCTGCGTCTTCTGCGTGTCTTGCCGCTCTACACTCAGCCAAAAGCTTTTCCACCATATCTTGCAAGGAGAAACTCTGCCAGGAAAGAAAACATCCAAAATCTTGTTCTAAAGCTTGCACGGGGGTCTGCAAAGAGTTTGGCAAGAATGAAAGGTAGTTGTCCAAAACTCGTTCTTTTCCAATAGAATAACCATGGAAAAGGCAGGAGAGTGGTAAAGTACTGTTTTCTCTAAGTCTGAAGGCTGCCCACACTGTGCCTGTGTGCCGCAGCTTGCATCTTCGCCTTTGGGAAGCTGCCGCTCGCCGATTCTCCCGGAGGCGAAGAAGCGGCTTCTTCGCACACAGAGCATTGTGGCGAGCGCAGGGAGCTCCTGAGAGCGGTTTGTGCCGAAAGAAGCCCGGGACCAGCACTTAGCTTCGGAGAGCTGCGTATCTGCGTCTTCTGCGTGTCTTGCCGCTCTACACTCAGCCAAAAGCTTTTCCACCATATCTTGCAAGGAGAAACTCTGCCAGGAAAGAAAACATCCAAAATCTTGTTCTAAAGCTTGCACGGAGGTCTGCAAAGAGTTTGGCAAGAATGAAAGGTAGTTGTCCAAAACTCGTTCTTTTCCAATAGAATAACCATGGAAAAGGCAGGAGAGTGGTAAAGTACTGTTTTCTCTAAGTCTGAAGGCTGCCCACACTGTGCCTGTGTGCCGCAGCTTGCATCTTCGCCTTTGGGAAGCTGCCGCTCGCCGATTCTCCCGGAGGCGAAGAAGCGGCTTCTTCGCACACAGAGCATTGTGGCGAGGGCAGGGAGCTCCTGAGAGCGGTTTGTGCCGAAAGAAGCCCGGGACCGGCACTTAGCTTCGGAGAGCTGCGTATCTGCGTCTTCTGCGTGTCTTGCCGCTCTACACTCAGCCAAAAGCTTTTCCACCATATCTTGCAAGGAGAAACTCTGCCAGGAAAGAAAACATCCAAAATCTTGTTCTAAAGCTTGCACGGGGGTCTGCAAAGAGTTTGGCAAGAATGAAAGGTAGTTGTCCAAAACTCGTTCTTTTCCAATAGAATAACCATGGAAAAGGCAGGAGAGTGGTAAAGTACTGTTTTCTCTAAGTCTGAATGCTGCCCACACTGTGCCTGTGTGCCGCAGGTTGCATCTTCTCCTTTGGGAAGCTGCCGCTCGCCGATTCTCCCGGAGGCGAAGAAGCGGCTTCTTCGCACACAGAGCATTGTGGCGAGCGCAGGGAGCTCCTGAGAGCGGTTTGTGCCGAAAGAAGCCCGGGACCGGCACTTAGCTTCGGAGAGCTGCGTATCTGCGTCTTCTGCGTGTCTTGCCGCTCTACACTCAGCAAAAAGCTTTTCCACCATATCTTGCAAGGAGAAACTCTGCCAGGAAAGAAAACATCCAAAATCTTGTTCTAAAGCTTGCACGGGGGTCTGCAAAGAGTTTGGCAAGAATGAAAGGTAGTTGTCCAAAACTCGTTCTTTTCCAATAGAATAACCATGGAAAAGGCAGGAGAGTGGTAAAGTACTGTTTTCTCTAAGTCTGAAGGCTGCCCACACTGTGCCTGTGTGCCGCAGCTTGCATCTTCGCCTTTGGGAAGCTGCCGCTCGCCGATTCTCCCGGAGGCGAAGAAGCGGCTTCTTCGCACACAGAGCATTGTGGCGAGCGCAGGGAGCTCCTGAGAGCGGTTTGTGCCGAAAGAAGCCCGGGACCGGCACTTAGCTTCGGAGAGCTGCGTATCTGCGTCTTCTGCGTGTCTTGCCGCTCTACACTCAGCAAAAAGCTTTTCCACCATATCTTGCAAGGAGAAACTCTGCCAGGAAAGAAAACATCCAAAATTTTGTTCTTAAGCTTTCACGGGGGTCTGCAAAGAGTTTGGCAAGAATGAAAGGTAGTTGTCCAAAACTCGTTCTTTTCCAATAGAATAACCATGGAAAAGGCAGGAGAGTGGTAAAGTACTGTTTTCTCTAAGTCTGAAGGCTGCCCACACTGTGCCTGTGTGCTGCAGCTTGCATCTTCGCCTTTGGGAAGCTGCCGCTCGCCGATTGTCGCGGAGGCGAAGAAGCGGCTTCTTCGCACACAGAGCATTGTGGCGAGCGCAGGGAGCTCCTGAGAGCGGTTTGTGCCGAAAGAAGCCCGGGACCGGCACTTAGCTTCGGAGAGCTGCGTATCTGCGTCTTCTGCGTGTCTTGCCGCTCTACACTCAGCAAAAAGCTTTTCCACCATATCTTGCAAGGAGAAACTCTGCCAGGAAAGAAAACATCCAAAATCTTGTTCTAAAGCTTGCACGGGGGTCTGCAAAGAGTTTGGCAAGAATGAAAGGTAGTTGTCCAAAACTCGTTCTTTTCCAATAGAATAACCATGGAAAAGGCAGGAGAGTGGTAAAGTACTGTTTTCTCTAAGTCTGAAGGCTGCCCACACTGTGCCTGCGTGCTGCAGCTTGCATCTTCGCCTTTGGGAAGCTGCCGCTCGCCGATTGTCCCGGAGGCGAAGAAGCGGCTTCTTCGCACACAGAGCATTGTGGCGAGCGCAGGGAGCTCCTGAGAGCGGTTTGTGCCGAAAGAAGCCCGGGACCGGCACTTAGCTTCGGAGAGCTGCGTATCTGCGTCTTCTGCGTGTCTTGCCGCTCTACACTCAGCAAAAAGCTTTTCCACCATATCTTGCAAGGAGAAACTCTGCCAGGAAAGAAAACATCCAAAATCTTGTTCTAAAGCTTGCACGGGGGTCTGCAAAGAGTTTGGCAAGAATGAAAGGTAGTTGTCCAAAACTCGTTCTTTTCCAATAGAATAACCATGGAAAAGGCAGGAGAGTGGTAAAGTACTGTTTTCTCTAAGTCTGAAGGCTGCCCACACTGTGCCTGTGTGCTGCAGCTTGCATCTTCGCCTTTGGGAAGCTGCCGCTCGCCGATTCTCCCGGAGGCGAAGAAGCGGCTTCTTCGCACACAGAGCATTGTGGCGAGCGCAGGGAGCTCCTGAGAGCGGTTTGTGCCGAAAGAAGCCCGGGACCGGCACTTAGCTTCGGAGAGCTGGGTATCTGCATCTTCTGCGTGTCTTGCCGCTCTACACTCAGCAAAAAGCTTTTCCACCATATCTTGCAAGGAGAAACTCTGCCAGGAAAGAAAACATCCAAAATCTTGTTCTAAAGCTTGCACGGGGGTCTGCAAAGAGTTTGGCAAGAATGAAAGGTAGTTGTCCAAAACTCGTTCTTTTCCAATAGAATAACCATGGAAAAGGCAGGAGAGTGGTAAAGTACTGTTTTCTCTAAGTCTGAAGGCTGCCCACACTGTGCCTGTGTGCTGCAGCTTGCATCTTCGCCTTTGGGAAGCTGCTGCTCGCCGATTCTCCCGGAGGCGAAGAAGCGGCTTCTTCGCACACAGAGCATTGTGGCGAGCGCAGGGAGCTCCTGAGAGCGGTTTGTGCCGAAAGAAGCCCGGGACCGGCACTTAGCTTCGGAGAGCTGCGTATCTGCGTCTTCTGCGTGTCTTGCCGCTCTACACTCAGCCAAAAGCTTTTCCACCATATCTTGCAAGGAGAAACTCTGCCAGGAAAGAAAACATCCAAAATCTTGTTCTAAAGCTTGCACGGGGGTCTGCAAAGAGTTTGGCAAGAATGAAAGGTAGTTGTCCAAAACTCGTTCTTTTCCAATAGAATAACCATGGAAAAGGCAGGAGAGTGGTAAAGTACTGGTTTCTCTAAGTCTGAAGGCTGCCCACACTGTGCCTGTGTGCTGCAGCTTGCATCTTCGCCTTTGGGAAGCTGCAGCTCGCCGATTCTCCCGGAGGCGAAGAAGCGGCTTCTTCGCACACAGAGCATTGTGGCGAGCGCAGGGAGCTCCTGAGAGCGGTTTGTGCCGAAAGAAGCCCGGGACCGGCACTTAGCTTCGGAGAGCTGCGTATCTGCGTCTTCTGCGTGTCTTGCCGCTCAACACTCAGCAAAAAGCTTTTCCATCATATCTTGCAAGGAGAAACTCTGCCAGGGAAGAAAACATCCAAAATCTTGTTCTAAAGCTTGCACGGGGGTCTGCAAAGAGTTTGGCAAGAATGAAAGGTAGTTGTCCAAAACTCGTTCTTTTCCAAATAGAATAACCATGCAAAAGGCAGGAGAGTGGTAAAGTACTGTTTTCTCTAAGTCTGAAGGCTGCCCACACTGTGCCTGTGTGCCGCAGCTTGCATCTTCGCCTTTGGGAAGCTGCCGCTCGCCGATTCTCCCGCAGGCGAAGAAGCGGCTTCTTCACACACAGAGCATTGTGGCGAGCGCAGGGAGCTCCTGAGAGCGGTTTGTGCCGAAAGAAGCCCGGGACCGGCACTTAGCTTCGGAGAGCTGCGTATCTGCGTCTTCTGCGTGTCTTGCCGCTCTACACTCAGCCAAAAGCTTTTCCACCATATCTTGCAAGGAGAAACTCTGCCAGGAAAGAAAACATCCAAAATCTGGTTCTAAAGCTTGCACGGGGGTCTGCAAAGAGTTTGGCAAGAATGAAAGGTAGTTGTCCAAAACTCGTTCTTTTCCAATAGAATAACCATGGAAAAGGCAGGAGAGTGGTAAAGTACTGTTTTCTCTAAGTCTGAAGGCTGCCCACACTGTGCCTGTGTGCTGCAGCTTGCATCTTCGCCTTTGGGAAGCTGCCGCTCGCCGATTCTCCCGGAGGCGAAGAAGCGGCTTCTTCGCACACAGAGCATTGTGGCGAGCGCAGGGAGCTCCTGAGAGCGGTTTGTGCCGAAAGAAGCCCGGGACCGGCACTTAGCTTCGGAGAGCTGCGTATCTGCGTCTTCTGCGTGTCTTGCCGCTCTACACTCAGCAAAAAGCTTTTCCACCATATCTTGCAAGGAGAAACTCTGCCAGGGAAGAAAACATCCAAAATCTTGTTCTAAAGCTTGCACGGGGGTCTGCAAAGAGTTTGGCAAGAATGAAAGGTAGTTGTCCAAAACTCGTTCTTTTCCAATAGAATAACCATGGATAAGGCAGGAGAGTGGTAAAGTACTGTTTTCTCTAAGTCTGAAGGCTGCCCACACTGTGCCTGTGTGCTGCAGCTTGCATCTTCGCCTTTGGGAAGCTGCCGCTCGCCGATTCTCCCGGAGGCGAAGAAGCGGCTTCTTCGCACACAGAGCATTGTGGCGAGCGCAGGGAGCTCCTGAGAGCGGTTTGTGCCGAAAGAAGCCCGGGACCGGCACTTAGCTTCGGAGAGCTGCGTATCTGCGTCTTCTGCGTGTCTTGCCGCTCTACACTCAGCAAAAAGCTTTTCCAGCATATCTTGCAAGGAGAAACTCTGCCAGGAAAGAAAACATTCAAAATCTTGTTCTAAAGCTTGCACGGGGGTCTGCAAAGAGTTTGGCAAGAATGAAAGGTAGTTGTCCAAAACTCGTTCTTTTCCAATAGAATAACCATGGAAAAGGCAGGAGAGTGGTAAAGTACTGTTTTCTCTAAGTCTGAAGGCTGCCCACACTGTGCCTGTGTGCCGCAGCTTGCATCTTCGCCTTTGGGAAGCTGCCGCTCGCCGATTCTCCCGCAGGCGAAGAAGCGGCTTCTTCGCACACAGAGCATTGTGGCGAGCGCAGGGAGCTCCTGAGAGCGGTTTGTGCCGAAAGAAGCCCGGGACCGGCACTTAGCTTCGGAGAGCTGCGTATCTGCGTCTTCTGCGTGTCTTGCCGCTCTACACTCAGCAAAAAGCTTTTCCACCATATCTTGCAAGGAGAAACTCTGCCAGGAAAGAAAACATCCAAAATCTTGTTCTAAAGCTTGCACGGGGGTCTGCAAAGAGTTTGGCAAGAATGAAAGGTAGTTGTCCAAAACTCGTTCTTTTCCAATAGAATAACCATGGAAAAGGCAGGAGAGTGGTAAAGTACTGGTTTCTCTAAGTCTGAAGGCTGCCCACACTGTGCCTGTGTGCTGCAGCTTGCATCTTCGCCTTTGGGAAGCTGCCGCTCGCCGATTCTCCCGGAGGCGAAGAAGCGGCTTCTTCGCACACAGAGCATTGTGGCGAGCGCAGGGAGCTCCTGAGAGCGGTTTGTGCCGAAAGAAGCCCGGGACCGGCACTTAGCTTCGGAGAGCTGCGTATCTGCGTCTTCTGCGTGTCTTGCCGCTCTACACTCAGCCAAAAGCTTTTCCACCATATCTTGCAAGGAGAAACTCTGCCAGGAAAGAAAACATCCAAAATCTTGTTCTAAAGCTTGCACGCGGGTCTGCAAAGAGTTTGGCAAGAATGAAAGGTAGTTGTCCAAAACTCGTTCTTTTCCAATAGAATAACCATGGAAAAGGCAGGAGAGTGGTAAAGTACTGTTTTCTCTAAGTCTGAAGGCTGCCCACACTGTGCCTGTGTGCTGCAGCTTGCATCTTCGCCTTTGGGAAGCTGCCGCTCGCCGATTCTCCCGGAGGCGAAGAAGCGGCTTCTTCGCACACAGAGCATTGTGGCGAGCGCAGGGAGCTCCTGAGAGCGGTTTGTGCCGAAAGAAGCCCGGGACCGGCACTTAGCTTCGGAGAGCTGCGTATCTGCGTCTTCTGCGTGTCTTGCCGCTCTACACTCAGCAAAAAGCTTTTCCACCATATCTTGCAAGGAGAAACTCTGCCAGGAAAGAAAACATCCAAAATCTTGTTCTAAAGCTTGCACGGGGGTCTGCAAAGAGTTTGGCAAGAATGAAAGGTAGTTGTCCAAAACTCGTTCTTTTCCAATAGAATAACCATGGATAAGGCAGGAGAGTGGTAAAGTACTGTTTTCTCTAAGTCTGAAGGCTGCCCACACTGTGCCTGTGTGCTGCAGCTTGCATCTTCGCCTTTGGGAAGCTGCCGCTCGCCGATTCTCCCGGAGGCGAAGAAGCGGCTTCTTCGCACACAGAGCATTGTGGCGAGCGCAGGGAGCTCCTGAGAGCGGTTTGTGCCGAAAGAAGCCCGGGACCGGCACTTAGCTTCGGAGAGCTGCGTATCTGCGTCTTCTGCGTGTCTTGCCGCTCTACACTCAGCAAAAAGCTTTTCCACCATATCTTGCAAGGAGAAACTCTGCCAGGAAAGAAAACATCCAAAATCTTGTTCTAAAGCTTGCACGGGGGTCTGCAAAGAGTTTGGCAAGAATGAAAGGTAGTTGTCCAAAACTCGTTCTTTTCCAATAGAATAACCATGGAAAAGGCAGGAGAGTGGTAAAGTACTGTTTTCTCTAAGTCTGAAGGCTGCCCACACTGTGCCTGTGTGCCGCAGCTTGCATCTTCGCCTTTGGGAAGCTGCCGCTCGCCGATTCTCCCGCAGGCGAAGAAGCGGCTTCTTCGCACACAGAGCATTGTGGCGAGCGCAGGGAGCTCCTGAGAGCGGTTTGTGCCGAAAGAAGCCCGGGACCGGCACTTAGCTTCGGAGAGCTGCGTATCTGCGTCTTCTGCGTGTCTTGCCGCTCTACACTCAGCAAAAAGCTTTTCCACCATATCTTGCAAGGAGAAACTCTGCCAGCGAAGAAAACATCCAAAATCTTGTTCTAAAGCTTGCACGCGGGTCTGCAAAGAGTTTGGCAAGAATGAAAGGTAGTTGTCCAAAACTCGTTCTTTTCCAATAGAATAACCATGGATAAGGCAGGAGAGTGGTAAAGTACTGTTTTCTCTAAGTCTGAAGGCTGCCCACACTGTGCCTGTGTGCTGCAGCTTGCATCTTCGCCTTTGGGAAGCTGCCGCTCGCCGATTCTCCCGGAGGCGAAGAAGCGGCTTCTTCGCACACAGAGCATTGTGGCGAGCGCAGGGAGCTCCTGAGAGCGGTTTGTGCCGAAAGAAGCCCGGGACCGGCACTTAGCTTCGGAGAGCTGCGTATCTGCGTCTTCTGCGTGTCTTGCCGCTCTACACTCAGCAAAAAGCTTTTCCACCATATCTTGCAAGGAGAAACTCTGCCAGGAAAGAAAACATCCAAAATCTTGTTCTAAAGCTTGCACGGGGGTCTGCAAAGAGTTTGGCAAGAATGAAAGGTAGTTGTCCAAAACTCGTTCTTTTCCAATAGAATAACCATGGAAAAGGCAGGAGAGTGGTAAAGTACTGTTTTCTCTAAGTCTGAAGGCTGCCCACACTGTGCCTGTGTGCTGCAGCTTGCATCTTCGCCTTTGGGAAGCTGCCGCTCGCCGATTCTCCCGGAGGCGAAGAAGCGGCTTCTTCGCACACAGAGCATTGTGGCGAGCGCAGGGAGCTCCTGAGAGCGGTTTGTGCCGAAAGAAGCCCGGGACCGGCACTTAGCTTCGGAGAGCTGCGTATCTGCGTCTTCTGCGTGTCTTGCCGCTCTACACTCAGCAAAAAGCTTTTCCACCATATCTTGCAAGGAGAAACTCTGCCAGGAAAGAAAACATCCAAAATCTTGTTCTAAAGCTTGCACGGGGGTGTGCAAAGAGTTTGGCAAGAATGAAAGGTAGTTGTCCAAAACTCGTTCTTTTCCAATAGAATAACCATGGATAAGGCAGGAGAGTGGTAAAGTACTGTTTTCTCTAAGTCTGAATGCTGCCCACACTGTGCCTGTGTGCTGCAGCTTGCATCTTCGCCTTTGGGAAGCTGCCGCTCGCCGATTCTCCCGGAGGCGAAGAAGCGGCTTCTTCGCACACAGAGCATTGTGGCGAGCGCAGGGAGCTCCTGAGAGCGGTTTGTGCCGAAAGAAGCCCGGGACCAGCACTTAGCTTCGGAGAGCTGCGTATCTGCGTCTTCTGCGTGTCTTGCCGCTCTACACTCAGCAAAAAGCTTTTCCAGCATATCTTGCAAGGAGAAACTCTGCCAGGAAAGAAAACATCCAAAATCTTGTTCTAAAGCTTGCATGGGGGTGTGCAAAGAGTTTGGCAAGAATGAAAGGTAGTTGTCCAAAACTCGTTCTTTTCCAATAGAATAACCATGGAAAAGGCAGGAGAGTGGTAAAGTACTGTTTTCTCTAAGTCTGAAGGCTGCCCACACTGTGCCTGTGTGCTGCAGCTTGCATCTTCGCCTTTGGGAAGCTGCCGCTCGCCGATTCTCCCGGAGGCGAAGAAGCGGCTTCTTCGCACACAGAGAATTGTGGCGAGCGCAGGGAGCTCCTGAGAGCGGTTTGTGCCGAAAGAAGCCCGGGACCGGCACTTAGCTTCGGAGAGCTGCGTATCTGCGTCTTCTGCGTGTCTTGCCGCTCTACACTCAGCAAAAAGCTTTTCCACCATATCTTGCAAGGAGAAACTCTGCCAGGAAAGAAAACATCCAAAATCTTGTTCTAAAGCTTGCACGGGGGGCTGCAAAGAGTTTGGCAAGAATGAAAGGTAGTTGTCCAAAACTCGTTCTTTTCCAATAGAATAACCATGGAAAAGGCAGGAGAGTGGTAAAGTACTGTTTTCTCTAAGTCTGAAGGCTGCCCACACTGTGCCTGTGTGCTGCAGCTTGCATCTTCGCCTTTGGGAAGCTGCCGCTCGCCGATTCTCCCGCAGGCGAAGAAGCGGCTTCTTCGCACACAGAGCATTGTGGCGAGCGCAGGGAGCTCCTGAGAGCGGTTTGTGCCGAAAGAAGCCCGGGACCGGCACTTAGCTTCGGAGAGCTGCGTATCTGCGTCTTCTGCGTGTCTTGCCGCTCTACACTCAGCAAAAAGCTTTTCCACCATATCTTGCAAGGAGAAACTCTGCCAGGAAAGAAAACATCCAAAATCTTGTTCTAAAGCTTGCATGGGGGTGTGCAAAGAGTTTGGCAAGAATGAAAGGTAGTTGTCCAAAACTCGTTCTTTTCCAATAGAATAACCATGGAAAAGGCAGGAGAGTGGTAAAGTACTGGTTTCTCTAAGTCTGAAGGCTGCCCACACTGTGCCTGTGTGCTGCAGCTTGCATCTTCGCCTTTGGGAAGCTGCCGCTCGCCGATTCTCCCGGAGGCGAAGAAGCGGCTTCTTCGCACACAGAGCATTGTGGCGAGCGCAGGGAGCTCCTGAGAGCGGTTTGTGCCGAAAGAAGCCCGGGACCGGCACTTAGCTTCGGAGAGCTGCGTATCTGCGTCTTCTGCGTGTCTTGCCGCTCAACACTCAGCAAAAAGCTTTTCCACCATATCTTGCAAGGAGAAACTCTGCCAGGGAAGAAAACATCCAAAATCTTGTTCTAAAGCTTGCACGGGGGTGTGCAAAGAGTTTGGCAAGAATGAAAGGTAGTTGTCCAAAACTCGTTCTTTTCCAATAGAATAACCATGGAAAAGGCAGGAGAGTGGTAAAGTACTGTTTTCTCTAAGTCTGAAGGCTGCCCACACTGTGCCTGTGTGCCGCAGCTTGCATCTTCGCCTTTGGGAAGCTGCCGCTCGCCGATTCTCCCGGAGGCGAAGAAGCGGCTTCTTCGCACACAGAGCATTGTGGCGAGCGCAGGGAGCTCCTGAGAGCGGTTTGTGCCGAAAGAAGCCCGGGACCGGCACTTAGCTTCGGAGAGCTGCGTATCTGCGTCTTCTGCGTGTCTTGCCGCTCTACACTCAGCCAAAAGCTTTTCCACCATATCTTGCAAGGAGAAACTCTGCCAGGAAAGAAAACATCCAAAATCTTGTTCTAAAGCTTGCACGGGGGTCTGCAAAGAGTTTGGCAAGAATGAAAGGTAGTTGTCCAAAACTCGTTCTTTTCCAATAGAATAACCATGGAAAAGGCAGGAGAGTGGTAAAGTACTGTTTTCTCTAAGTCTGAAGGCTGCCCACACTGTGCCTGTGTGCTGCAGCTTGCATCTTCGCCTTTGGGAAGCTGCCGCTCGCCGATTCTCCCGGAGGCGAAGAAGCGGCTTCTTCGCACACAGAGCATTGTGGCGAGCGCAGGGAGCTCCTGAGAGCGGTTTGTGCCGAAAGAAGCCCGGGACCGGCACTTAGCTTCGGAGAGCTGCGTATCTGCGTCTTCTGCGTGTCTTGCCGCTCTACACTCAGCAAAAGCTTTTCCAGCATATCTTGCAAGGAGAAACTCTCCCAGGAAAGAAAACATCCGAAATCTTGTTCTAAAGCTTGCACGGGGGTCTGCAAAGAGTTTGGCAAGAATGAAAGGTAGTTGTCCAAAACTCGTTCTTTTCCAATAGAATAACCATGGAAAAGGCAGGAGAGTGGTAAAGTACTGTTTTCTCTAAGTCTGAAGGCTGCCCACACTGTGCCTGTGTGCTGCAGCTTGCATCTTCGCCTTTGGGAAGCTGCCGCTCGCCGATTCTCCCGCAGGCAAAGAAGCGGCTTCTTCGCACACAGAGCATTGTGGCGAGCGCAGGGAGCTCCTGAGAGCGGTTTGTGCCGAAAGAAGCCCGGGACCGGCACTTAGCTTCGGAGAGCTGCGTATCTGCGTCTTCTGCGTGTCTTGCCGCTCTACACTCAGCAAAAAGCTTTTCCAGCATATCTTGCAAGGAGAAACTCTGCCAGGAAAGAAAACATCCAAAATCTTGTTCTAAAGCTTGCACGGGGGTCTGCAAAGAGTTTGGCAAGAATGAAAGGTAGTTGTCCAAAACTCGTTCTTTTCCAATAGAATAACCATGGAAAAGGCAGGAGAGTGGTAAAGTACTGTTTTCTCTAAGTCTGAAGGCTGCCCACACTGTGCCTGTGTGCTGCAGCTTGCATCTTCGCCTTTGGGAAGCTGCCGCTCGCCGATTCTCCCGGAGGCGAAGAAGCGGCTTCTTCGCACACAGAGCATTGTGGCGAGCGCAGGGAGCTCCTGAGAGCGGTTTGTGCCGAAAGAAGCCCGGGACCGGCACTTAGCTTCGGAGAGCTGCGTATCTGCGTCTTCTGCGTGTCTTGCCGCTCTACACTCAGCAAAAAGCTTTTCCACCATATCTTGCAAGGAGAAACTCTGCCAGGAAAGAAAACATCCAAAATCTTGTTCTAAAGCTTGCACGGGGGTGTGCAAAGAGTTTGGCAAGAATGAAAGGTAGTTGTCCAAAACTCGTTCTTTTCCAATAGAATAACCATGGAAAAGGCAGGAGAGTGGTAAAGTACTGTTTTCTCTAAGTCTGAAGGCTGCCCACACTGTGCCTGTGTGCCGCAGCTTGCATCTTCGCCTTTGGGAAGCTGCCGCTCGCCGATTCTCCCGCAGGCGAAGAAGCGGCTTCTTCGCACACAGAGCATTGTGGCGAGCGCAGGGAGCTCCTGAGAGCGGTTTGTGCCGAAAGAAGCCCGGGACCGGCACTTAGCTTCGGAGAGCTGCGTATCTGTGTCTTCTGCGTGTCTTGCCGCTCAACACTCAGCAAAAAGCTTTTCCACCATATCTTGCAAGGAGAAACTCTGCCAGGGAAGAAAACATCCAAAATCTTGTTCTAAAGCTTGCACGGGGGTGTGCAAAGTTTGGCAAGAATGAAAGGTAGTTGTCCAAAACTCGTTCTTTTCAATAGAATAACCATGGAAAAGGCAGGAGAGTGGTAAAGTACTGTTTTCTCTGAAGTCTGAAGGCTGCCCACACTGTGCCTGTGTGCTGCAGCTTGCATCTTCGCCTTTGGGAAGCTGCCGCTCGCCGATTCTCCCGCAGGCGAAGAAGCGGCTTCTTCGCACACAGAGCATTGTGGCGAGCGCAGGGAGCTCCTGAGAGCGGTTTGTGCCGAAAGAAGCCCGGGACCGGCACTTAGCTTCGGAGAGCTGCGTATCTGCGTCTTCTGCGTGTCTTGCCGCTCTACACTCAGCCAAAAGCTTTTCCACCATATCTTGCAAGGAGAAACTCTGCCAGGAAAGAAAACATCCAAAATCTTGTTCTAAAGCTTGCACGGGGGTCTGCAAAGAGTTTGGCAAGAATGAAAGGTAGTTGTCCAAAACTCGTTCTTTTCCAATAGAATAACCATGGAAAAGGCAGGAGAGTGGTAAAGTACTGGTTTCTCTAAGTCTGAAGGCTGCCCACACTGTGCCTGTGTGCTGCAGCTTGCATCTTCGCCTTTGGGAAGCTGCCGCTCGCTGATTGTCCCGGAGGCGAAGAAGCGGCTTCTTCGCACACAGAGCATTGTGGCGAGCGCAGGGAGCTGCTGAGAGCGGTTTGTGCCGAAAGAAGCCCGGGACCGGCACTTAGCTTCGGAGAGCTGCGTATCTGCGTCTTCTGCGTGTCTTGCCGCTCTACACTCAGCCAAAAGCTTTTCCACCATATCTTGCAAGGAGAAACTCTGCCAGGAAAGAAAACATCCAAAATCTTGTTCTAAAGCTTGCACAGGGGTCTGCAAAGAGTTTGGCAAGAATGAAAGGTAGTTGTCCAAAACTCGTTCTTTTCCAATAGAATAACCATGGATAAGGCAGGAGAGTGGTAAAGTACTGTTTTCTCTAAGTCTGAAGGCTGCCCACACTGTGCCTGTGTGCTGCAGCTTGCATCTTCGCCTTTGGGAAGCTGCCGCTCGCCGATTCTCCCGGAGGCGAAGAAGCGGCTTCTTCGCACACAGAGCATTGTGGCGAGCGCAGGGAGCTCCTGAGAGCGGTTTGTGCCGAAAGAAGCCCGGGACCGGCACTTAGCTTCGGAGAGCTGCGTATCTGCGTCTTCTGCGTGTCTTGCCGCTCTACACTCAGCAAAAAGCTTTTCCACCATATCTTGCAAGGAGAAACTCTGCCAGGGAAGAAAACATCCAAAATCTTGTTCTAAAGCTTGCACGGGGGTGTGCAAAGAGTTTGGCAAGAATGAAAGGTAGTTGTCCAAAACTCGTTCTTTTCCAATAGAATAACCATGGAAAAGGCAGGAGAGTGGTAAAGTACTGTTTTCTCTAAGTCTGAAGGCTGCCCACACTGTGCCTGTGTGCTGCAGCTTGCATCTTCGCCTTTGGGAAGCTGCCGCTCGCCGATTCTCCCGGAGGCGAAGAAGCGGCTTCTTCGCACACAGAGCATTGTGGCGAGCGCAGGGAGCTCCTGAGAGCGGTTTGTGCCGAAAGAAGCCCGGGACCGGCACTTAGCTTCGGAGAGCTGCGTATCTGCGTCTTCTGCGTGTCTTGCCGCTCTACACTCAGCAAAAAGCTTTTCCAGCATATCTTGCAAGGAGAAACTCTGCCAGGAAAGAAAACATCCAAAATCTTGTTCTAAAGCTTGCACGGGGGTCTGCAAAGAGTTTGGCAAGAATGAAAGGTAGTTGTCCAAAACTCGTTCTTTTCCAATAGAATAACCATGGAAAAGGCAGGAGAGTGGTCAAGTACTGTTTTCTCTAAGTCTGAAGGCTGCCCACACTGTGCCTGTGTGCTGCAGCTTGCATCTTCGCCTTTGGGAAGCTGCCGCTCGCCGATTCTCCCGGAGGCGAAGAAGCGGCTTCTTCGCACACAGAGCATTGTGGCGAGCGCAGGGAGCTCCTGAGAGCGGTTTGTGCCGAAAGAAGCCCGGGACCGGCACTTAGCTTCGGAGAGCTGCGTATCTGCGTCTTCTGCGTGTCTTGCCGCTCTACACTCAGCAAAAAGCTTTTCCACCATATCTTGCAAGGAGAAACTCTGCCAGGAAAGAAAACATCCAAAATCTTGTTCTAAAGCTTGCATGGGGGTGTGCAAAGAGTTTGGCAAGAATGAAAGGTAGTTGTCCAAAACTCGTTCTTTTCCAATAGAATAACCATGGAAAAGGCAGGAGAGTGGTAAAGTACTGGTTTCTCTAAGTCTGAAGGCTGCCCACACTGTGCCTGTGTGCTGCAGCTTGCATCTTCGCCTTTGGGAAGCTGCCGCTCGCCGATTCTCCCGGAGGCGAAGAAGCGGCTTCTTCGCACACAGAGCATTGTGGCGAGCGCAGGGAGCTCCTGAGAGCGGTTTGTGCCGAAAGAAGCCCGGGACCGGCACTTAGCTTCGGAGAGCTGCGTATCTGCGTCTTCTGCGTGTCTTGCCGCTCAACACTCAGCAAAAAGCTTTTCCACCATATCTTGCAAGGAGAAACTCTGCCAGGGAAGAAAACATCCAAAATCTTGTTCTAAAGCTTGCACGGGGTGTGCAAAGAGTTTGGCAAGAATGAAAGGTAGTTGTCCAAAACTCGTTCTTTTCCAATAGAATAACCATGGAAAAGGCAGGAGAGTGGTAAAGTACTGTTTTCTCTAAGTCTGAAGGCTGCCCACACTGTGCCTGTGTGCCGCAGCTTGCATCTTCGCCTTTGGGAAGCTGCCGCTCGCCGATTCTCCCGGAGGCGAAGAAGCGGCTTCTTCGCACACAGAGCATTGTGGCGAGCGCAGGGAGCTCCTGAGAGCGGTTTGTGCCGAAAGAAGCCCGGGACCGGCACTTAGCTTCGGAGAGCTGCGTATCTGCGTCTTCTGCGTGTCTTGCCGCTCAACACTCAGCAAAAAGCTTTTCCACCATATCTTGCAAGGAGAAACTCTGCCAGGGAAGAAAACATCCAAAATCTTGTTCTAAAGCTTGCACGGGGGTGTGCAAAGAGTTTGGCAAGAATGAAAGGTAGTTGTCCAAAACTCGTTCTTTTCCAATAGAATAACCATGGAAAAGGCAGGAGAGTGGTAAAGTACTGTTTTCTCTAAGTCTGAAGGCTGCCCACACTGTGCCTGTGTGCCGCAGCTTGCATCTTCGCCTTTGGGAAGCTGCCGCTCGCCGATTCTCCCGGAGGCGAAGAAGCGGCTTCTTCGCACACAGAGCATTGTGGCGAGCGCAGGGAGCTCCTGAGAGCGGTTTGTGCCGAAAGAAGCCCGGGACCGGCACTTAGCTTCGGAGAGCTGCGTATCTGCGTCTTCTGCGTGTCTTGCCGCTCTACACTCAGCCAAAAGCTTTTCCACCATATCTTGCAAGGAGAAACTCTGCCAGGAAAGAAAACATCCAAAATCTTGTTCTAAAGCTTGCACGGGGGTCTGCAAAGAGTTTGGCAAGAATGAAAGGTAGTTGTCCAAAACTCGTTCTTTTCCAATAGAATAACCATGGAAAAGGCAGGAGAGTGGTAAAGTACTGTTTTCTCTAAGTCTGAAGGCTGCCCACACTGTGCCTGTGTGCTGCAGCTTGCATCTTCGCCTTTGGGAAGCTGCCGCTCGCCGATTCTCCCGGAGGCGAAGAAGCGGCTTCTTCGCACACAGAGCATTGTGGCGAGCGCAGGGAGCTCCTGAGAGCGGTTTGTGCCGAAAGAAGCCCGGGACCGGCACTTAGCTTCGGAGAGCTGCGTATCTGCGTCTTCTGCGTGTCTTGCCGCTCTACACTCAGCAAAAAGCTTTTCCAGCATATCTTGCAAGGAGAAAACTCTCCCAGGAAAGAAAACATCCGAAATCTTGTTCTAAAGCTTGCACGGGGGTCTGCAAAGAGTTTGGCAAGAATGAAAGGTAGTTGTCCAAAACTCGTTCTTTTCCAATAGAATAACCATGGAAAAGGCAGGAGAGTGGTAAAGTACTGTTTTCTCTAAGTCTGAAGGCTGCCCACACTGTGCCTGTGTGCTGCAGCTTGCATCTTCGCCTTTGGGAAGCTGCCGCTCGCCGATTCTCCCGCAGGCAAAGAAGCGGCTTCTTCGCACACAGAGCATTGTGGCGAGCGCAGGGAGCTCCTGAGAGCGGTTTGTGCCGAAAGAAGCCCGGGACCGGCACTTAGCTTCGGAGAGCTGCGTATCTGCGTCTTCTGCGTGTCTTGCCGCTCTACACTCAGCAAAAAGCTTTTCCAGCATATCTTGCAAGGAGAAACTCTGCCAGGAAAGAAAACATCCAAAATCTTGTTCTAAAGCTTGCACGGGGGTCTGCAAAGAGTTTGGCAAGAATGAAAGGTAGTTGTCCAAAACTCGTTCTTTTCCAATAGAATAACCATGGAAAAGGCAGGAGAGTGGTAAAGTACTGTTTTCTCTAAGTCTGAAGGCTGCCCACACTGTGCCTGTGTGCTGCAGCTTGCATCTTCGCCTTTGGGAAGCTGCCGCTCGCCGATTCTCCCGGAGGCGAAGAAGCGGCTTCTTCGCACACAGAGCATTGTGGCGAGCGCAGGGAGCTCCTGAGAGCGGTTTGTGCCGAAAGAAGCCCGGGACCGGCACTTAGCTTCGGAGAGCTGCGTATCTGCGTCTTCTGCGTGTCTTGCCGCTCTACACTCAGCAAAAAGCTTTTCCACCATATCTTGCAAGGAGAAACTCTGCCAGGAAAGAAAACATCCAAAATCTTGTTCTAAAGCTTGCACGGGGGTGTGCAAAGAGTTTGGCAAGAATGAAAGGTAGTTGTCCAAAACTCGTTCTTTTCCAATAGAATAACCATGGAAAAGGCAGGAGAGTGGTAAAGTACTGTTTTCTCTAAGTCTGAAGGCTGCCCACACTGTGCCTGTGTGCCGCAGCTTGCATCTTCGCCTTTGGGAAGCTGCCGCTCGCCGATTCTCCCGCAGGCGAAGAAGCGGCTTCTTCGCACACAGAGCATTGTGGCGAGCGCAGGGAGCTCCTGAGAGCGGTTTGTGCCGAAAGAAGCCCGGGACCGGCACTTAGCTTCGGAGAGCTGCGTATCTGTGTCTTCTGCGTGTCTTGCCGCTCAACACTCAGCAAAAAGCTTTTCCACCATATCTTGCAAGGAGAAACTCTGCCAGGGAAGAAAACATCCAAAATCTTGTTCTAAAGCTTGCACGGGGGTGTGCAAAGTTTGGCAAGAATGAAAGGTAGTTGTCCAAAACTCGTTCTTTTCCAATAGAATAACCATGGAAAAGGCAGGAGAGTGGTAAAGTACTGTTTTCTCGAAGTCTGAAGGCTGCCCACACTGTGCCTGTGTGCTGCAGCTTGCATCTTCGCCTTTGGGAAGCTGCCGCTCGCCGATTCTCCCGCAGGCGAAGAAGCGGCTTCTTCGCACACAGAGCATTGTGGCGAGCGCAGGGAGCTCCTGAGAGCGGTTTGTGCCGAAAGAAGCCCGGGACCGGCACTTAGCTTCGGAGAGCTGCGTATCTGCGTCTTCTGCGTGTCTTGCCGCTCTACACTCAGCCAAAAGCTTTTCCACCATATCTTGCAAGGAGAAACTCTGCCAGGAAAGAAAACATCCAAAATCTTGTTCTAAAGCTTGCACGGGGGTGTGCAAAGAGTTTGGCAAGAATGAAAGGTAGTTGTCCAAAACTCGTTCTTTTCCAATAGAATAACCATGGAAAAGGCAGGAGAGTGGTAAAGTACTGTTTTCTCTAAGTCTGAAGGCTGCCCACACTGTGCCTGTGTGCTGCAGCTTGCATCTTCGCCTTTGGGAAGCTGCCGCTCGCTGATTGTCCCGGAGGCGAAGAAGCGGCTTCTTCGCACACAGAGCATTGTGGCGAGCGCAGGGAGCTGCTGAGAGCGGTTTGTGCCGAAAGAAGCCCGGGACCGGCACTTAGCTTCGGAGAGCTGCGTATCTGCGTCTTCTGCGTGTCTTGCCGCTCTACACTCAGCCAAAAGCTTTTCCACCATATCTTGCAAGGAGAAACTCTGCCAGGAAAGAAAACATCCAAAATCTTGTTCTAAAGCTTGCACAGGGGTCTGCAAAGAGTTTGGCAAGAATGAAAGGTAGTTGTCCAAAACTCGTTCTTTTCCAATAGAATAACCATGGATAAGGCAGGAGAGTGGTAAAGTACTGTTTTCTCTAAGTCTGAAGGCTGCCCACACTGTGCCTGTGTGCTGCAGCTTGCATCTTCGCCTTTGGGAAGCTGCCGCTCGCCGATTCTCCCGGAGGCGAAGAAGCGGCTTCTTCGCACACAGAGCATTGTGGCGAGCGCAGGGAGCTCCTGAGAGCGGTTTGTGCCGAAAGAAGCCCGGGACCGGCACTTAGCTTCGGAGAGCTGCGTATCTGCGTCTTCTGCGTGTCTTGCCGCTCTACACTCAGCAAAAAGCTTTTCCACCATATCTTGCAAGGAGAAACTCTGCCAGGGAAGAAAACATCCAAAATCTTGTTCTAAAGCTTGCACGGGGGTGTGCAAAGAGTTTGGCAAGAATGAAAGGTAGTTGTCCAAAACTCGTTCTTTTCCAATAGAATAACCATGGAAAAGGCAGGAGAGTGGTAAAGTACTGTTTTCTCTAAGTCTGAAGGCTGCCCACACTGTGCCTGTGTGCTGCAGCTTGCATCTTCGCCTTTGGGAAGCTGCCGCTCGCCGATTCTCCCGGAGGCGAAGAAGCGGCTTCTTCGCACACAGAGCATTGTGGCGAGCGCAGGGAGCTCCTGAGAGCGGTTTGTGCCGAAAGAAGCCCGGGACCGGCACTTAGCTTCGGAGAGCTGCGTATCTGCGTCTTCTGCGTGTCTTGCCGCTCTACACTCAGCAAAAAGCTTTTCCAGCATATCTTGCAAGGAGAAACTCTGCCAGGAAAGAAAACATCCAAAATCTTGTTCTAAAGCTTGCACGGGGGTCTGCAAAGAGTTTGGCAAGAATGAAAGGTAGTTGTCCAAAACTCGTTCTTTTCCAATAGAATAACCAATGGAAAAGGCAGGAGAGTGGTCAAGTACTGTTTTCTCTAAGTCTGAAGGCTGCCCACACTGTGCCTGTGTGCTGCAGCTTGCATCTTCGCCTTTGGGAAGCTGCCGCTCGCCGATTCTCCCGGAGGCGAAGAAGCGGGCTTCTTCGCACACAGAGCATTGTGGCGAGCGCAGGGAGCTCCTGAGAGCGGTTTGTGCCGAAAGAAGCCCGGGACCGGCACTTAGCTTCGGAGAGCTGCGTATCTGCGTCTTCTGCGTGTCTTGCCGCTCTACACTCAGCAAAAAGCTTTTCCACCATATCTTGCAAGGAGAAACTCTGCCAGGAAAGAAAACATCCAAAATCTTGTTCTAAAAGCTTGCATGGGGGTGTGCAAAGAGTTTGGCAAGAATGAAAGGTAGTTGTCCAAACTCGTTCTTTTCCAATAGAATAACCATGGAAAAGGCAGGAGAGTGGTAAAGTACTGGTTTCTCTAAGTCTGAAGGCTGCCCACACTGTGCCTGTGTGCTGCAGCTTGCATCTTCGCCTTTGGGAAGCTGCCGCTCGCCGATTCTCCCGGAGGCGAAGAAGCGGCTTCTTCGCACACAGAGCATTGTGGCGAGCGCAGGGAGCTCCTGAGAGCGGTTTGTGCCGAAAGAAGCCCGGGACCGGCACTTAGCTTCGGAGAGCTGCGTATCTGCGTCTTCTGCGTGTCTTGCCGCTCAACACTCAGCAAAAGCTTTTCCACCATATCTTGCAAAGGAGAAACTCTGCCAGGGAAGAAAACATCCAAAATCTTGTTCTAAAGCTTGCACGGGGGTGTGCAAAGAGTTTGGCAAGAATGAAAGGTAGTTGTCCAAAACTCGTTCTTTTCCAATAGAATAACCATGGAAAAGGCAGGAGAGTGGTAAAGTACTGTTTTCTCTAAGTCTGAAGGCTGCCCACACTGTGCCTGTGTGCCGCAGCTTGCATCTTCGCCTTTGGGAAGCTGCCGCTCGCCGATTCTCCCGGAGGCGAAGAAGCGGCTTCTTCGCACACAGAGCATTGTGGCGAGCGCAGGGAGCTCCTGAGAGCGGTTTGTGCCGAAAGAAGCCCGGGACCGGCACTTAGCTTCGGAGAGCTGCGTATCTGCGTCTTCTGCGTGTCTTGCCGCTCAACACTCAGCAAAAAGCTTTTCCACCATATCTTGCAAGGAGAAACTCTGCCAGGGAAGAAAACATCCAAAATCTTGTTCTAAAGCTTGCACGGGGGTGTGCAAAGAGTTTGGCAAGAATGAAAGGTAGTTGTCCAAAACTCGTTCTTTTCCAATAGAATAACCATGGAAAAGGCAGGAGAGTGGTAAAGTACTGTTTTCTCTAAGTCTGAAGGCTGCCCACACTGTGCCTGTGTGCCGCAGCTTGCATCTTCGCCTTTGGGAAGCTGCCGCTCGCCGATTCTCCCGGAGGCGAAGAAGCGGCTTCTTCGCACACAGAGCATTGTGGCGAGCGCAGGGAGCTCCTGAGAGCGGTTTGTGCCGAAAGAAGCCCGGGACCGGCACTTAGCTTCGGAGAGCTGCGTATCTGCGTCTTCTGCGTGTCTTGCCGCTCTACACTCAGCCAAAAGCTTTTCCACCATATCTTGCAAGGAGAAACTCTGCCAGGAAAGAAAACATCCAAAATCTTGTTCTAAAGCTTGCACGGGGGTCTGCAAAGAGTTTGGCAAGAATGAAAGGTAGTTGTCCAAAACTCGTTCTTTTCCAATAGAATAACCATGGAAAAGGCAGGAGAGTGGTAAAGTACTGTTTTCTCTAAGTCTGAAGGCTGCCCACACTGTGCCTGTGTGCTGCAGCTTGCATCTTCGCCTTTGGGAAGCTGCCGCTCGCCGATTCTCCCGGAGGCGAAGAAGCGGCTTCTTCGCACACAGAGCATTGTGGCGAGCGCAGGGAGCTCCTGAGAGCGGTTTGTGCCGAAAGAAGCCCGGGACCGGCACTTAGCTTCGGAGAGCTGCGTATCTGCGTCTTCTGCGTGTCTTGCCGCTCTACACTCAGCAAAAAGCTTTTCCAGCATATCTTGCAAGGAGAAACTCTCCCAGAAAGAAAACATCCGAAATCTTGTTCTAAAGCTTGCACGGGGGTCTGCAAAGAGTTTGGCAAGAATGAAAGGTAGTTGTCCAAAACTCGTTCTTTTCCAATAGAATAACCATGGAAAAGGCAGGAGAGTGGTAAAGTACTGTTTTCTCTAAGTCTGAAGGCTGCCCACACTGTGCCTGTGTGCTGCAGCTTGCATCTTCGCCTTTGGGAAGCTGCCGCTCGCCGATTCTCCCGCAGGCAAAGAAGCGGCTTCTTCGCACACAGAGCATTGTGGCGAGCGCAGGGAGCTCCTGAGAGCGGTTTGTGCCGAAAGAAGCCCGGGACCGGCACTTAGCTTCGGAGAGCTGCGTATCTGCGTCTTCTGCGTGTCTTGCCGCTCTACACTCAGCAAAAAGCT
The DNA here is from genome assembly GCF_037042795.1 of Molothrus aeneus. Lineage (NCBI taxonomy): Eukaryota > Metazoa > Chordata > Aves > Passeriformes > Icteridae > Molothrus > Molothrus aeneus. The sequence goes on along the minus strand of NW_027099063.1, from coordinate 15,964 downwards.
TTTCCAGCATATCTTGCAAGGAGAAACTCTGCCAGGAAAGAAAACATCCAAAATCTTGTTCTAAAGCTTGCACGGGGGTCTGCAAAGAGTTTGGCAAGAATGAAAGGTAGTTGTCCAAAACTCGTTCTTTTCCAATAGAATAACCATGGAAAAGGCAGGAGAGTGGTAAAGTACTGTTTTCTCTAAGTCTGAAGGCTGCCCACACTGTGCCTGTGTGCTGCAGCTTGCATCTTCGCCTTTGGGAAGCTGCCGCTCGCCGATTCTCCCGGAGGCGAAGAAGCGGCTTCTTCGCACACAGAGCATTGTGGCGAGCGCAGGGAGCTCCTGAGAGCGGTTTGTGCCGAAAGAAGCCCGGGACCGGCACTTAGCTTCGGAGAGCTGCGTATCTGCGTCTTCTGCGTGTCTTGCCGCTCTACACTCAGCAAAAAGCTTTTCCACCATATCTTGCAAGGAGAAACTCTGCCAGGAAAGAAAACATCCAAAATCTTGTTCTAAAGCTTGCACGGGGGTGTGCAAAGAGTTTGGCAAGAATGAAAGGTAGTTGTCCAAAACTCGTTCTTTTCCAATAGAATAACCATGGAAAAGGCAGGAGAGTGGTAAAGTACTGTTTTCTCTAAGTCTGAAGGCTGCCCACACTGTGCCTGTGTGCTGCAGCTTGCATCTTCGCCTTTGGGAAGCTGCCGCTCGCCGATTCTCCCGCAGGCGAAGAAGCGGCTTCTTCGCACACAGAGCATTGTGGCGAGCGCAGGGAGCTCCTGAGAGCGGTTTGTGCCGAAAGAAGCCCGGGACCGGCACTTAGCTTCGGAGAGCTGCGTATCTGTGTCTTCTGCGTGTCTTGCCGCTCAACACTCAGCAAAAAGCTTTTCCACCATATCTTGCAAGGAGAAACTCTGCCAGGGAAGAAAACATCCAAAATCTTGTTCTAAAGCTTGCACGGGGGTGTGCAAAGTTTGGCAAGAATGAAAGGTAGTTGTCCAAAACTCGTTCTTTTCCAATAGAATAACCATGGAAAAGGCAGGAGAGTGGTAAAGTACTGTTTTCTCGAAGTCTGAAGGCTGCCCACACTGTGCCTGTGTGCTGCAGCTTGCATCTTCGCCTTTGGGAAGCTGCCGCTCGCCGATTCTCCCGCAGGCGAAGAAGCGGCTTCTTCGCACACAGAGCATTGTGGCGAGCGCAGGGAGCTCCTGAGAGCGGTTTGTGCCGAAAGAAGCCCGGGACCGGCACTTAGCTTCGGAGAGCTGCGTATCTGCGTCTTCTGCGTGTCTTGCCGCTCTACACTCAGCCAAAAGCTTTTCCACCATATCTTGCAAGGAGAAACTCTGCCAGGGAAGAAAACATCCAAAATCTTGTTCTAAAGCTTGCACGGGGGTGTGCAAAGAGTTTGGCAAGAATGAAAGGTAGTTGTCCAAAACTCGTTCTTTTCCAATAGAATAACCATGGAAAAGGCAGGAGAGTGGTAAAGTACTGGTTTCTCTAAGTCTGAAGGCTGCCCACACTGTGCCTGTGTGCTGCAGCTTGCATCTTCGCCTTTGGGAAGCTGCCGCTCGCTGATTGTCCCGGAGGCGAAGAAGCGGCTTCTTCGCACACAGAGCATTGTGGCGAGCGCAGGGAGCTGCTGAGAGCGGTTTGTGCCGAAAGAAGCCCGGGACCGGCACTTAGCTTCGGAGAGCTGCGTATCTGCGTCTTCTGCGTGTCTTGCCGCTCTACACTCAGCCAAAAGCTTTTCCACCATATCTTGCAAGGAGAAACTCTGCCAGGAAAGAAAACATCCAAAATCTTGTTCTAAAGCTTGCACAGGGGTCTGCAAAGAGTTTGGCAAGAATGAAAGGTAGTTGTCCAAAACTCGTTCTTTTCCAATAGAATAACCATGGAAAAGGCAGGAGAGTGGTAAAGTACTGTTTTCTCTAAGTCTGAAGGCTGCCCACACTGTGCCTGTGTGCTGCAGCTTGCATCTTCGCCTTTGGGAAGCTGCCGCTCGCCGATTCTCCCGGAGGCGAAGAAGCGGCTTCTTCGCACACAGAGCATTGTGGCGAGCGCAGGGAGCTCCTGAGAGCGGTTTGTGCCGAAAGAAGCCCGGGACCGGCACTTAGCTTCGGAGAGCTGCGTATCTGCGTCTTCTGCGTGTCTTGCCGCTCTACACTCAGCAAAAAGCTTTTCCACCATATCTTGCAAGGAGAAACTCTGCCAGGGAAGAAAACATCCAAAATCTTGTTCTAAAGCTTGCACGGGGGTGTGCAAAGAGTTTGGCAAGAATGAAAGGTAGTTGTCCAAAACTCGTTCTTTTCCAATAGAATAACCATGGAAAAGGCAGGAGAGTGGTAAAGTACTGTTTTCTCTAAGTCTGAAGGCTGCCCACACTGTGCCTGTGTGCTGCAGCTTGCATCTTCGCCTTTGGGAAGCTGCCGCTCGCCGATTCTCCCGGAGGCGAAGAAGCGGCTTCTTCGCACACAGAGCATTGTGGCGAGCGCAGGGAGCTCCTGAGAGCGGTTTGTGCCGAAAGAAGCCCGGGACCGGCACTTAGCTTCGGAGAGCTGCGTATCTGCGTCTTCTGCGTGTCTTGCGCTCTACACTCAGCAAAAAGCTTTTCCAGCATATCTTGCAAGGAGAAACTCTGCCAGGAAAGAAAACATCCAAAATCTTGTTCTAAAGCTTGCACGGGGGTCTGCAAAGAGTTTGGCAAGAATGAAAGGTAGTTGTCCAAAACTCGTTCTTTTCCAATAGAATAACCATGGAAAAGGCAGGAGAGTGGTCAAGTACTGTTTTCTCTAAGTCTGAAGGCTGCCCACACTGTGCCTGTGTGCTGCAGCTTGCATCTTCGCCTTTGGGAAGCTGCCGCTCGCCGATTCTCCCGGAGGCGAAGAAGCGGCTTCTTCGCACACAGAGCATTGTGGCGAGCGCAGGGAGCTCCTGAGAGCGGTTTGTGCCGAAAGAAGCCCGGGACCGGCACTTAGCTTCGGAGAGCTGCGTATCTGCGTCTTCTGCGTGTCTTGCCGCTCTACACTCAGCAAAAAGCTTTTCCACCATATCTTGCAAGGAGAAACTCTGCCAGGAAAGAAAACATCCAAAATCTTGTTCTAAAGCTTGCATGGGGGTGTGCAAAGAGTTTGGCAAGAATGAAAGGTAGTTGTCCAAAACTCGTTCTTTTCCAATAGAATAACCATGGAAAAGGCAGGAGAGTGGTAAAGTACTGGTTTCTCTAAGTCTGAAGGCTGCCCACACTGTGCCTGTGTGCTGCAGCTTGCATCTTCGCCTTTGGGAAGCTGCCGCTCGCCGATTCTCCCGGAGGCGAAGAAGCGGCTTCTTCGCACACAGAGCATTGTGGCGAGCGCAGGGAGCTCCTGAGAGCGGTTTGTGCCGAAAGAAGCCCGGGACCGGCACTTAGCTTCGGAGAGCTGCGTATCTGCGTCTTCTGCGTGTCTTGCCGCTCAACACTCAGCAAAAAGCTTTTCCACCATATCTTGCAAGGAGAAACTCTGCCAGGGAAGAAAACATCCAAAATCTTGTTCTAAAGCTTGCACGGGGGTGTGCAAAGAGTTTGGCAAGAATGAAAGGTAGTTGTCCAAAACTCGTTCTTTTCCAATAGAATAACCATGGAAAAGGCAGGAGAGTGGTAAAGTACTGTTTTCTCTAAGTCTGAAGGCTGCCCACACTGTGCCTGTGTGCCGCAGCTTGCATCTTCGCCTTTGGGAAGCTGCCGCTCGCCGATTCTCCCGGAGGCGAAGAAGCGGCTTCTTCGCACACAGAGCATTGTGGCGAGCGCAGGGAGCTCCTGAGAGCGGTTTGTGCCGAAAGAAGCCCGGGACCGGCACTTAGCTTCGGAGAGCTGCGTATCTGCGTCTTCTGCGTGTCTTGCCGCTCTACACTCAGCCAAAAGCTTTTCCACCATATCTTGCAAGGAGAAACTCTGCCAGGAAAGAAAACATCCAAAATCTTGTTCTAAAGCTTGCACGGGGGTCTGCAAAGAGTTTGGCAAGAATGAAAGGTAGTTGTCCAAAACTCGTTCTTTTCCAATAGAATAACCATGGAAAAGGCAGGAGAGTGGTAAAGTACTGTTTTCTCTAAGTCTGAAGGCTGCCCACACTGTGCCTGTGTGCTGCAGCTTGCATCTTCGCCTTTGGGAAGCTGCCGCTCGCCGATTCTCCCGGAGGCGAAGAAGCGGCTTCTTCGCACACAGAGCATTGTGGCGAGCGCAGGGAGCTCCTGAGAGCGGTTTGTGCCGAAAGAAGCCCGGGACCGGCACTTAGCTTCGGAGAGCTGCGTATCTGCGTCTTCTGCGTGTCTTGCCGCTCTACACTCAGCAAAAAGCTTTTCCAGCATATCTTGCAAGGAGAAACTCTCCCAGGAAAGAAAACATCCGAAATCTTGTTCTAAAGCTTGCACGGGGGTCTGCAAAGAGTTTGGCAAGAATGAAAGGTAGTTGTCCAAAACTCGTTCTTTTCCAATAGAATAACCATGGAAAAGGCAGGAGAGTGGTAAAGTACTGTTTTCTCTAAGTCTGAAGGCTGCCCACACTGTGCCTGTGTGCTGCAGCTTGCATCTTCGCCTTTGGGAAGCTGCCGCTCGCCGATTCTCCCGCAGGCAAAGAAGCGGCTTCTTCGCACACAGAGCATTGTGGCGAGCGCAGGGAGCTCCTGAGAGCGGTTTGTGCCGAAAGAAGCCCGGGACCGGCACTTAGCTTCGGAGAGCTGCGTATCTGCGTCTTCTGCGTGTCTTGCCGCTCTACACTCAGCAAAAAGCTTTTCCAGCATATCTTGCAAGGAGAAACTCTGCCAGGAAAGAAAACATCCAAAATCTTGTTCTAAAGCTTGCACGGGGGTCTGCAAAGAGTTTGGCAAGAATGAAAGGTAGTTGTCCAAAACTCGTTCTTTTCCAATAGAATAACCATGGAAAAGGCAGGAGAGTGGTAAAGTACTGTTTTCTCTAAGTCTGAAGGCTGCCCACACTGTGCCTGTGTGCTGCAGCTTGCATCTTCGCCTTTGGGAAGCTGCCGCTCGCCGATTCTCCCGGAGGCGAAGAAGCGGCTTCTTCGCACACAGAGCATTGTGGCGAGCGCAGGGAGCTCCTGAGAGCGGTTTGTGCCGAAAGAAGCCCGGGACCGGCACTTAGCTTCGGAGAGCTGCGTATCTGCGTCTTCTGCGTGTCTTGCCGCTCTACACTCAGCAAAAAGCTTTTCCACCATATCTTGCAAGGAGAAACTCTGCCAGGAAAGAAAACATCCAAAATCTTGTTCTAAAGCTTGCACGGGGGTGTGCAAAGAGTTTGGCAAGAATGAAAGGTAGTTGTCCAAAACTCGTTCTTTTCCAATAGAATAACCATGGAAAAGGCAGGAGAGTGGTAAAGTACTGTTTTCTCTAAGTCTGAAGGCTGCCCACACTGTGCCTGTGTGCCGCAGCTTGCATCTTCGCCTTTGGGAAGCTGCCGCTCGCCGATTCTCCCGCAGGCGAAGAAGCGGCTTCTTCGCACACAGAGCATTGTGGCGAGCGCAGGGAGCTCCTGAGAGCGGTTTGTGCCGAAAGAAGCCCGGGACCGGCACTTAGCTTCGGAGAGCTGCGTATCTGTGTCTTCTGCGTGTCTTGCCGCTCAACACTCAGCAAAAAGCTTTTCCACCATATCTTGCAAGGAGAAACTCTGCCAGGGAAGAAAACATCCAAAATCTTGTTCTAAAGCTTGCACGGGGGTGTGCAAAGTTTGGCAAGAATGAAAGGTAGTTGTCCAAAACTCGTTCTTTTCCAATAGAATAACCATGGAAAAGGCAGGAGAGTGGTAAAGTACTGTTTTCTCGAAGTCTGAAGGCTGCCCACACTGTGCCTGTGTGCTGCAGCTTGCATCTTCGCCTTTGGGAAGCTGCCGCTCGCCGATTCTCCCGCAGGCGAAGAAGCGGCTTCTTCGCACACAGAGCATTGTGGCGAGCGCAGGGAGCTCCTGAGAGCGGTTTGTGCCGAAAGAAGCCCGGGACCGGCACTTAGCTTCGGAGAGCTGCGTATCTGCGTCTTCTGCGTGTCTTGCCGCTCTACACTCAGCCAAAAGCTTTTCCACCATATCTTGCAAGGAGAAACTCTGCCAGGAAAGAAAACATCCAAAATCTTGTTCTAAAGCTTGCACGGGGGTGTGCAAAGAGTTTGGCAAGAATGAAAGGTAGTTGTCCAAAACTCGTTCTTTTCCAATAGAATAACCATGGAAAAGGCAGGAGAGTGGTAAAGTACTGTTTTCTCTAAGTCTGAAGGCTGCCCACACTGTGCCTGTGTGCTGCAGCTTGCATCTTCGCCTTTGGGAAGCTGCCGCTCGCTGATTGTCCCGGAGGCGAAGAAGCGGCTTCTTCGCACACAGAGCATTGTGGCGAGCGCAGGGAGCTGCTGAGAGCGGTTTGTGCCGAAAGAAGCCCGGGACCGGCACTTAGCTTCGGAGAGCTGCGTATCTGCGTCTTCTGCGTGTCTTGCCGCTCTACACTCAGCCAAAAGCTTTTCCACCATATCTTGCAAGGAGAAACTCTGCCAGGAAAGAAAACATCCAAAATCTTGTTCTAAAGCTTGCACAGGGGTCTGCAAAGAGTTTGGCAAGAATGAAAGGTAGTTGTCCAAAACTCGTTCTTTTCCAATAGAATAACCATGGATAAGGCAGGAGAGTGGTAAAGTACTGTTTTCTCTAAGTCTGAAGGCTGCCCACACTGTGCCTGTGTGCTGCAGCTTGCATCTTCGCCTTTGGGAAGCTGCCGCTCGCCGATTCTCCCGGAGGCGAAGAAGCGGCTTCTTCGCACACAGAGCATTGTGGCGAGCGCAGGGAGCTCCTGAGAGCGGTTTGTGCCGAAAGAAGCCCGGGACCGGCACTTAGCTTCGGAGAGCTGCGTATCTGCGTCTTCTGCGTGTCTTGCCGCTCTACACTCAGCAAAAAGCTTTTCCACCATATCTTGCAAGGAGAAACTCTGCCAGGGAAGAAAACATCCAAAATCTTGTTCTAAAGCTTGCACGGGGGTGTGCAAAGAGTTTGGCAAGAATGAAAGGTAGTTGTCCAAAACTCGTTCTTTTCCAATAGAATAACCATGGAAAAGGCAGGAGAGTGGTAAAGTACTGTTTTCTCTAAGTCTGAAGGCTGCCCACACTGTGCCTGTGTGCTGCAGCTTGCATCTTCGCCTTTGGGAAGCTGCCGCTCGCCGATTCTCCCGGAGGCGAAGAAGCGGCTTCTTCGCACACAGAGCATTGTGGCGAGCGCAGGGAGCTCCTGAGAGCGGTTTGTGCCGAAAGAAGCCCGGGACCGGCACTTAGCTTCGGAGAGCTGCGTATCTGCGTCTTCTGCGTGTCTTGCCGCTCTACACTCAGCAAAAAGCTTTTCCAGCATATCTTGCAAGGAGAAACTCTGCCAGGAAAGAAAACATCCAAAATCTTGTTCTAAAGCTTGCACGGGGGTCTGCAAAGAGTTTGGCAAGAATGAAAGGTAGTTGTCCAAAACTCGTTCTTTTCCAATAGAATAACCATGGAAAAGGCAGGAGAGTGGTCAAGTACTGTTTTCTCTAAGTCTGAAGGCTGCCCACACTGTGCCTGTGTGCTGCAGCTTGCATCTTCGCCTTTGGGAAGCTGCCGCTCGCCGATTCTCCCGGAGGCGAAGAAGCGGCTTCTTCGCACACAGAGCATTGTGGCGAGCGCAGGGAGCTCCTGAGAGCGGTTTGTGCCGAAAGAAGCCCGGGACCGGCACTTAGCTTCGGAGAGCTGCGTATCTGCGTCTTCTGCGTGTCTTGCCGCTCTACACTCAGCAAAAAGCTTTTCCAGCATATCTTGCAAGGAGAAACTCTGCCAGGAAAGAAAACATCCAAAATCTTGTTCTAAAGCTTGCACGGGGGTCTGCAAAGAGTTTGGCAAGAATGAAAGGTAGTTGTCCAAAACTCGTTCTTTTCCAATAGAATAACCATGGATAAGGCAGGAGAGTGGTAAAGTACTGTTTTCTCTAAGTCTGAATGCTGCCCACACTGTGCCTGTGTGCTGCAGCTTGCATCTTCGCCTTTGGGAAGCTGCCGCTCGCCGATTCTCCCGCAGGCGAAGAAGCGGCTTCTTCGCACACAGAGCATTGTGGCGAGCGCAGGGAGCTCCTGAGAGCGGTTTGTGCCGAAAGAAGCCCGGGACCGGCACTTAGCTTCGGAGAGCTGCGTATCTGCGTCTTCTGCGTGTCTTGCCGCTCTACACTCAGCAAAAAGCTTTTCCACCATATCTTGCAAGGAGAAACTCTGCCAGGAAAGAAAACATCCAAAATCTTGTTCTAAAGCTTGCACGGGGGTTCTGCAAAGAGTTTGGCAAGAATGAAAGGTAGTTGTCCAAAACTCGTTCTTTTCCAATAGAATAACCATGGAAAAGGCAGGAGAGTGGTAAAGTACTGTTTTCTCTAAGTCTGAAGGCTGCCCACACTGTGCCTGCGTGCCGCAGCTTGCATCTTCGCCTTTGGGAAGCTGCCGCTCGCCGATTCTCCCGGAGGCGAAGAAGCGGCTTCTTCGCACACAGAGCATTGTGGCGAGCGCAGGGAGCTCCTGAGAGCGGTTTGTGCCGAAAGAAGCCCGGGACCGGCACTTAGCTTCGGAGAGCTGCGTATCTGCGTCTTCTGCGTGTCTTGCCGCTCTACACTCAGCAAAAGCTTTTCCACCATATCTTGCAAGGAGAAACTCTGCCAGGAAAGAAAACATCCAAAATCTTGTTCTAAAGCTTGCACGGGGGTCTGCAAAGAGTTTGGCAAGAATGAAAGGTAGTTGTCCAAAACTCGTTCTTTTCCAATAGAATAACCATGGATAAGGCAGGAGAGTGGTAAAGTACTGTTTTCTCTAAGTCTGAATGGCTGCCCACACTGTGCCTGTGTGCTGCAGCTTGCATCTTCGCCTTTGGGAAGCTGCCGCTCGCCGATTCTCCCGGAGGCGAAGAAGCGGCTTCTTCGCACACAGAGCATTGTGGCGAGCGCAGGGAGCTCCTGAGAGCGGTTTGTGCCGAAAGAAGCCCGGGACCGGCACTTAGCTTCGGAGAGCTGCGTATCTGCGTCTTCTGCGTGTCTTGCCGCTCTACACTCAGCCAAAAGCTTTTCCACCATATCTTGCAAGGAGAAACTCTGCCAGGAAAGAAAACATCCAAAATCTTGTTCTAAAGCTTGCACGGGGGTCTGCAAAGAGTTTGGCAAGAATGAAAGGTAGTTGTCCAAAACTCGTTCTTTTCCAATAGAATAACCATGGAAAAGGCAGGAGAGTGGTAAAGTACTGTTTTCTCTAAGTCTGAAGGCTGCCCACACTGTGCCTGTGTGCTGCAGCTTGCATCTTCGCCTTTGGGAAGCTGCCGCTCGCCGATTCTCCCGGAGGCGAAGAAGCGGCTTCTTCGCACACAGAGCATTGTGGCGAGCGCAGGGAGCTCCTGAGAGCGGTTTGTGCCGAAAGAAGCCCGGGACCGGCACTTAGCTTCGGAGAGCTGCGTATCTGCGTCTTCTGCGTGTCTTGCCGCTCTACACTCAGCAAAAAGCTTTTCCAGCATATCTTGCAAGGAGAAACTCTGCCAGGAAAGAAAACATCCAAAATCTTGTTCTAAAGCTTGCACGGGGGTCTGCAAAGAGTTTGGCAAGAATGAAAGGTAGTTGTCCAAAACTCGTTCTTTTCCAATAGAATAACCATGGAAAAGGCAGGAGAGTGGTCAAGTACTGTTTTCTCTAAGTCTGAATGCTGCCCACACTGTGCCTGTGTGCTGCAGCTTGCATCTTCGCCTTTGGGAAGCTGCCGCTCGCCGATTCTCCCGGAGGCGAAGAAGCGGCTTCTTCGCACACAGAGCATTGTGGCAAGCGCAGGGAGCTCCTGAGAGCGGTTTGTGCCGAAAGAAGCCCGGGACCGGCACTTAGCTTCGGAGAGCTGCGTATCTGCGTCTTCTGCGTGTCTTGCCGCTCTACACTCAGCAAAAAGCTTTTCCACCATATCTTGCAAGGAGAAACTCTGCCAGGAAAGAAAACATCCAAAATCTTGTTCTAAAGCTTGCACGGGGGTCTGCAAAGAGTTTGGCAAGAATGAAAGGTAGTTGTCCAAAACTCGTTCTTTTCCAATAGAATAACCATGGATAAGGCAGGAGAGTGGTAAAGTACTGTTTTCTCTAAGTCTGAATGCTGCCCACACTGTGCCTGTGTGCTGCAGCTTGCATCTTCGCCTTTGGGAAGCTGCCGCTCGCCGATTCTCCCGGAGGCGAAGAAGCGGCTTCTTCGCACACAGAGCATTGTGGCGAGCGCAGGGAGCTCCTGAGAGCGGTTTGTGCCGAAAGAAGCCCGGGACCGGCACTTAGCTTCGGAGAGCTGCGTATCTGCGTCTTCTGCGTGTCTTGCCGCTCTACACTCAGCAAAAAGCTTTTCCACCATATCTTGCAAGGAGAAACTCTGCCAGGAAAGAAAACATCCAAAATCTTGTTCTAAAGCTTGCACGGGGGTCTGCAAAGAGTTTGGCAAGAATGAAAGGTAGTTGTCCAAAACTCGTTCTTTTCCAATAGAATAACCATGGAAAAGGCAGGAGAGTGGTAAAGTACTGTTTTCTCTAAGTCTGAAGGCTGCCCACACTGTGCCTGTGTGCTGCAGCTTGCATCTTCGCCTTTGGGAAGCTGCCGCTCGCCGATTCTCCCGGAGGCGAAGAAGCGGCTTCTTCGCACACAGAGCATTGTGGCGAGCGCAGGGAGCTCCTGAGAGCGGTTTGTGCCGAAAGAAGCCCGGGACCGGCACTTAGCTTCGGAGAGCTGCGTATCTGCGTCTTCTGCGTGTCTTGCCGCTCTACACTCAGCAAAAAGCTTTTCCAGCATATCTTGCAAGGAGAAACTCTGCCAGGAAAGAAAACATCCAAAATCTTGTTCTAAAGCTTGCACGGGGGTCTGCAAAGAGTTTGGCAAGAATGAAAGGTAGTTGTCCAAAACTCGTTCTTTTCCAATAGAATAACCATGGAAAAGGCAGGAGAGTGGTAAAGTACTGTTTTCTCTAAGTCTGAATGCTGCCCACACTGTGCCTGTGTGCTGCAGCTTGCATCTTCGCCTTTGGGAAGCTGCCGCTCGCCGATTCTCCCGGAGGCGAAGAAGCGGCTTCTTCGCACACAGAGCATTGTGGCGAGCGCAGGGAGCTCCTGAGAGCGGTTTGTGCCGAAAGAAGGCCGGGACCGGCACTTAGCTTCGGAGAGCTGCGTATCTGCGTCTTCTGCGTGTCTTGCCGCTCTACACTCAGCAAAAAGCTTTTCCACCATATCTTGCAAGGAGAAACTCTGCCAGGAAAGAAAACATCCAAAATCTTGTTCTAAAGCTTGCACGGGGGTCTGCAAAGAGTTTGGCAAGAATGAAAGGTAGTTGTCCAAAACTCGTTCTTTTCCAATAGAATAACCATGGAAATGCAGGAGAGTGGTAAAGTACTGTTTTCTCTAAGTCTGAAGGCTGCCCACACTGTGCCTGTGTGCTGCAGCTTGCATCTTCGCCTTTGGGAAGCTGCCGCTCGCCGATTCTCCCGCAGGCGAAGAAGCGGCTTCTTCGCACACAGAGCATTGTGGCGAGCGCAGGGAGCTCCTGAGAGCGGTTTGTGCCGAAAGAAGCCCGGGACCGGCACTTAGCTTCGGAGAGCTGCGTATCTGCGTCTTCTGCGTGTCTTGCCGCTCAACACTCAGCAAAAAGCTTTTCCACCATATCTTGCAAGGAGAAACTCTGCCAGGGAAGAAAACATCCAAAATCTTGTTCTAAAGCTTGCACGGGGGTGTGCAAAGAGTTTGGCAAGAATGAAAGGTAGTTGTCCAAAACTCGTTCTTTTCCAATAGAATAACCATGGAAAAGGCAGGAGAGTGGTAAAGTACTGTTTTCTCTAAGTCTGAAGGCTGCCCACACTGTGCCTGTGTGCCGCAGCTTGCATCTTCGCCTTTGGGAAGCTGCCGCTCGCCGATTCTCCCGCAGGCGAAGAAGCGGCTTCTTGGCACACAGAGCATTGTGGCGAGCGCAGGGAGCTCCTGAGAGCGGTTTGTGCCGAAAGAAGCCCGGGACCGGCACTTAGCTTCGGAGAGCTGCGTATCTGCGTCTTCTGCGTGTCTTGCCGCTCTACACTCAGCAAAAAGCTTTTCCACCATATCTTGCAAGGAGAAACTCTGCCAGGAAAGAAAACATCCAAAATCTGGTTCTAAAGCTTGCACGGGGGTCTGCAAAGAGTTTGGCAAGAATGAAAGGTAGTTGTCCAAAACTCGTTCTTTTCCAATAGAATAACCATGGAAAAGGCAGGAGAGTGGTAAAGTACTGTTTTCTCTAAGTCTGAAGGCTGCCCACACTGTGCCTGTGTGCTGCAGCTTGCATCTTCGCCTTTGGGAAGCTGCCGCTCGCCGATTCTCCCGGAGGCGAAGAAGCGGCTTCTTCGCACACAGAGCATTGTGGCGAGCGCAGGGAGCTCCTGAGAGCGGTTTGTGCCGAAAGAAGCCCGGGACCGGCACTTAGCTTCGGAGAGCTGCGTATCTGCGTCTTCTGCGTGTCTTGCCGCTCTACACTCAGCAAAAAGCTTTTCCACCATATCTTGCAAGGAGAAACTCTGCCAGCAAAGAAAACATCCAAAATCTTGTTCTAAAGCTTGCACGGGGGTCTGCAAAGAGTTTGGCAAGAATGAAAGGTAGTTGTCCAAAACTCGTTCTTTTCCAATAGAATAACCATGGAAAAGGCAGGAGAGTGGTAAAGTACTGGTTTCTCTAAGTCTGAAGGCTGCCCACACTGTGCCTGTGTGCTGCAGCTTGCATCTTCGCCTTTGGGAAGCTGCTGCTCGCCGATTCTCCTGGAGGCGAAGAAGCGGCTTCTTCGCACACAGAGCATTGTGGCGAGCGCAGGGAGCTCCTGAGAGCGGTTTGTGCCGAAAGAAGCCCGGGACCGGCACTTAGCTTCGGAGAGCTGCGTATCTGCGTCTTCTGCGTGTCTTGCCGCTCTACACTCAGCAAAAAGCTTTTCCACCATATCTTGCAAGGAGAAACTCTGCCAGGGAAGAAAACATCCAAAATCTTGTTCTAAAGCTTGCACGGGGGTCTGCAAAGAGTTTGGCAAGAATGAAAGGTAGTTGTCCAAAACTCGTTCTTTTCCAATAGAATAACCATGGATAAGGCAGGAGAGTGGTAAAGTACTGTTTTCTCTAAGTCTGAATGCTGCCCACACTGTGCCTGTGTGCTGCAGCTTGCATCTTCGCCTTTGGGAAGCTGCCGCTCGCCGATTCTCCCGGAGGCGAAGAAGCGGCTTCTTCGCACACAGAGCATTGTGGCGAGCGCAGGGAGCTGCTGAGAGCGGTTTGTGCCGAAAGAAGCCCGGGACCGGCACTTAGCTTCGGAGAGCTGCGTATCTGCGTCTTCTGCGTGTCTTGCCGCTCTACACTCAGCAAAAAGCTTTTCCACCATATCTTGCAAGGAGAAACTCTGCCAGGAAAGAAAACATCCAAAATCTTGTTCTAAAGCTTGCACGGGGGTCTGCAAAGAGTTTGGCAAGAATGAAAGGTAGTTGTCCAAAACTCGTTCTTTTCCAATAGAATAACCATGGAAAAGGCAGGAGAGTGGTAAAGTACTGTTTTCTCTAAGTCTGAAGGCTGCCCACACTGTGCCTGTGTGCTGCAGCTTGCATCTTCGCCTTTGGGAAGCTGCCGCTCGCCGATTCTCCCGGAGGCGAAGAAGCGGCTTCTTCGCACACAGAGCATTGTGGCGAGCGCAGGGAGCTCCTGAGAGCGGTTTGTGCCGAAAGAAGCCCGGGACCGGCACTTAGCTTCGGAGAGCTGCGTATCTGCGTCTTCTGCGTGTCTTGCCGCTCTACACTCAGCAAAAAGCTTTTCCACCATATCTTGCAAGGAGAAACTCTGCCAGGGAAGAAAACATCCAAAATCTTGTTCTAAAGCTTGCACGGGGGTCTGCAAAGAGTTTGGCAAGAATGAAAGGTAGTTGTCCAAAACTCGTTCTTTTCCAATAGAATAACCATGGAAAAGGCAGGAGAGTGGTAAAGTACTGTTTTCTCTAAGTCTGAATGCTGCCCACACTGTGCCTGTGTGCTGCAGCTTGCATCTTCGCCTTTGGGAAGCTGCCGCTCGCCGATTCTCCCGCAGGCGAAGAAGCGGCTTCTTCGCACACAGAGCATTGTGGCGAGCGCAGGGAGCTCCTGAGAGCGGTTTGTGCCGAAAGAAGCCCGGGACCGGCACTTAGCTTCGGAGAGCTGCGTATCTGCGTCTTCTGCGTGTCTTGCCGCTCTACACTCAGCAAAAAGCTTTTCCACCATATCTTGCAAGGAGAAACTCTGCCAGGAAAGAAAACATCCAAAATCTTGTTCTAAAGCTTGCACGGGGGTCTGCAAAGAGTTTGGCAAGAATGAAAGGTAGTTGTCCAAAACTCGTTCTTTTCCAATAGAATAACCATGGAAAAGGCAGGAGAGTGGTCAAGTACTGTTTTCTCTAAGTCTGAAGGCTGCCCACACTGTGCCTGTGTGCTGCAGCTTGCATCTTCGCCTTTGGGAAGCTGCCGCTCGCCGATTCTCCCGGAGGCGAAGAAGCGGCTTCTTCGCACACAGAGCATTGTGGCGAGCGCAGGGAGCTCCTGAGAGCGGTTTGTGCCGAAAGAAGCCCGGGACCGGCACTTAGCTTCGGAGAGCTGCGTATCTGCGTCTTCTGCGTGTCTTGCCGCTCTACACTCAGCAAAAAGCTTTTCCAGCATATCTTGCAAGGAGAAACTCTGCCAGGGAAGAAAACATCCAAAATCTTGTTCTAAAGCTTGCACGGGGGTGTGCAAAGAGTTTGGCAAGAATGAAAGGTAGTTGTCCAAAACTCGTTCTTTTCCAATAGAATAACCATGGATAAGGCAGGAGAGTGGTAAAGTACTGTTTTCTCTAAGTCTGAATGCTGCCCACACTGTGCCTGTGTGCTGCAGCTTGCATCTTCGCCTTTGGGAAGCTGCCGCTCGCCGATTCTCCCGGAGGCGAAGAAGCGGCTTCTTCGCACACAGAGCATTGTGGCGAGCGCAGGGAGCTCCTGAGAGCGGTTTGTGCCGAAAGAAGCCCGGGACCGGCACTTAGCTTCGGAGAGCTGCGTATCTGCGTCTTCTGCGTGTCTTGCCGCTCTACACTCAGCAAAAAGCTTTTCCACCATATCTTGCAAGGAGAAACTCTGCCAGGAAAGAAAACATCCAAAATCTTGTTCTAAAGCTTGCACGGGGGTGTGCAAAGAGTTTGGCAAGAATGAAAGGTAGTTGTCCAAAACTCGTTCTTTTCCAATAGAATAACCATGGAAAAGGCAGGAGAGTGGTAAAGTACTGTTTTCTCTAAGTCTGAAGGCTGCCCACACTGTGCCTGTGTGCTGCAGCTTGCATCTTCGCCTTTGGGAAGCTGCCGCTCGCCGATTCTCCCGGAGGCGAAGAAGCGGCTTCTTCGCACACAGAGCATTGTGGCGAGCGCAGGGAGCTCCTGAGAGCGGTTTGTGCCGAAAGAAGCCCGGGACCGGCACTTAGCTTCGGAGAGCTGCGTATCTGCGTCTTCTGCGTGTCTTGCCGCTCTACACTCAGCAAAAAGCTTTTCCACCATATCTTGCAAGGAGAAACTCTGCCAGGAAAGAAAACATCCAAAATCTTGTTCTAAAGCTTGCACGGGGGTCTGCAAAGAGTTTGGCAAGAATGAAAGGTAGTTGTCCAAAACTCGTTCTTTTCCAATAGAATAACCATGGAAAAGGCAGGAGAGTGGTAAAGTACTGTTTTCTCTAAGTCTGAAGGCTGCCCACACTGTGCCTGTGTGCTGCAGCTTGCATCTTCGAATTTGGGAAGCTGCCGCTCGCCGATTCTCCCGGAGGCGAAGAAGCGGCTTCTTCGCACACAGAGCATTGTGGCGAGCGCAGGGAGCTCCTGAGAGCGGTTTGTGCCGAAAGAAGCCCGGGACCGGCACTTAGCTTCGGAGAGCTGCGTATCTGCGTCTTCTGCGTGTCTTGCCGCTCTACACTCAGCCAAAAGCTTTTCCACCATATCTTGCAAGGA
>NW_027099062.1:0-77015 GCF_037042795.1 Molothrus aeneus | reverse complement strand
GTGGAAAAGCTTTTTGCTGAGTGTAGAGCGGCAAGACACGCAGAAGACGCAGATACGCAGCTCTCCGAAGCTAAGTGCCGGTCCCGGGCTTCTTTCGGCACAAACCGCTCTCAGGAGCTCCCTGCGCTCGCCACAATGCTCTGTGTGCGAAGAAGCCGCTTCTTCGCCTGCGGGAGAATCGGCGAGCGGCAGCTTCCCAAAGGCGAAGATGCAAGCTGCAGCACACAGGCACAATGTGGGAAGCCTTCAGACTTAGAGAAAACAGTACTTTACCACTCTCCTGCCTTATCCATGGTTATTATATTGGAAAAGAACGAGTTTTGGACAACTACCTTTCATTCTTGCCAAACTCTTTGCAGACCTGCGTGCAAGCTTTAGAACAAGATTTTGGATGTTTTCTTTCCTGGCAGAGTTTCTCCTTGCAAGATATGGTGAAAAAGCTTTTTGCTGAGTGTAGAGCGGCAAGACACGCAGAAGACACAGATACGCAGCTCTCCGAAGCTAAGTGCCGGTCCCGGGCTTCTTTCGGCACAAACCGCTCTCAGGAGCTCCCTGCGCTCGCCACAATGCTCTGTGTGTGAAGAAGCCGCTTCTTCGCCTGCGGGAGAATCGGCGAGCGGCAGCTTCCCAAAGGCGAAGATGCAAGCTGCAGCACACAGGCACAGTGTGGGCAGCCTTCAGACTTAGAGAAAACAGTACTTTACCACTCTCCTGCCTTTTCCATGGTTATTCTATTGGAAAAGAACGAGTTTTGGACAACTACCTTTCATTCTTGCCAAACTCTTTGCAGACCCCCGTGCAAGCTTTAGAACAAGATTTTGGATGTTTTCTTTCCTGGCAGAGTTTCTCCTTGCAAGATATGGTGGAAAAGCTTTTGGCTGAGTGTAGAGCGGCAAGACACGCAGAAGACGCAGATACGCAGCTCTCCGAAGCTAAGTGCCGGTCCCGGGCTTCTTTCGGCACAAACCGCTCTCAGGAGCTCCCTGCGCTCGCCACAATGCTCTGTGTGCGAAGAAGCCGCTTCTTCGCCTCCGGGAGAATCGGCGAGCGGCAGCTTCCCAAAGGCGAAGATGCAAGCTGCAGCACACAGGCACAGTGTGGGCAGCCTTCAGACTTCGAGAAAACAGTACTTTACCACTCTCCTGCCTTTTCCATGGTTATTCTATTGGAAAAGAACGAGTTTTGGACAACTACCTTTCATTCTTGCCAAACTCTTTGCAGACCCCCGTGCAAGCTTTAGAACAAGATTTTGGATGTCTTTCCTGGCAGAGTTTCTCCTTGCAAGATATGGTGGAAAAGCTTTTTGCTGAGTGTAGAGCGGCAAGACACGCAGAAGACGCAGATACGCAGCTCTCCGAAGCTAAGTGCCGGTCCCGGGCTTCTTTCGGCACAAACCGCTCTCAGGAGCTCCCTGCGCTCGCCACAATGCTCTGTGTGCGAAGAAGCCGCTTCTTCGCCTCCGGGAGAATCGGCGAGCGGCAGCTTCCCAAAGGCGAAGATGCAAGCTGCAGCACACAGGCACAGTGTGGGCAGCATTCAGACTTAGAGAAAACAGTACTTTACCACTCTCCTGCCTTTTCCATGGTTATTCTATTGGAAAAGAACGAGTTTTGGACAACTACCTTTCATTCTTGCCAAACTCTTTGCAGACCCCCGTGCAAGCTTTAGAACAAGATTTTGGATGTTTTCTTTCCTGGCAGAGTTTCTCCTTGCAAGATATGGTGGAAAAGCTTTTTGCTGAGTGTAGAGCGGCAAGACACGCAGAAGACGCAGATACGCAGCTCTCCGAAGCTAAGTGCCGGTCCCGGGCTTCTTTCGGCACAAACCGCTCTCAGGAGCTCCCTGCGCTCGCCACAATGCTCTGTGTGCGAAGAAGCCGCTTCTTCGCCTGCGGGAGAATCGGCGAGCGGCAGCTTCCCAAAGGCGAAGATGCAAGCTGCAGCACACAGGCACAGTGTGGGCAGCATTCAGACTTAGAGAAAACAGTACTTTACCACTCTCCTGCCTTTTCCATGGTTATTCTATTGGAAAAGAACGAGTTTTGGACAACTACCTTTCATTCTTGCCAAACTCTTTGCAGACCCCCGTGCAAGCTTTAGAACAAGATTTTGGATGTTTTCTTTCCTGGCAGAGTTTCTCCTTGCAAGATATGGTGGAAAAGCTTTTGGCTGAGTGTAGAGCGGCAAGACACGCAGAAGACGCAGATACGCAGCTCTCCGAAGCTAAGTGCCGGTCCCGGGCTTCTTTCGGCACAAACCGCTCTCAGGAGCTCCCTGCGCTCGCCACAATGCTCTGTGTGCGAAGAAGCCGCTTCTTCGCCTGCGGGAGAATCGGCGAGCGGCAGCTTCCCAAAGGCGAAGATGCAAGCTGCAGCACACAGGCACAGTGTGGGCAGCCTTCAGACTTAGAGAAAACAGTACTTTACCACTCTCCTGCCTTTTCCATGGTTATTCTATTGGAAAAGAACGAGTTTTGGACAACTACCTTTCATTCTTGCCAAACTCTTTGCAGACCCCCGTGCAAGCTTTAGAACAAGATTTTGGATGTTTTCTTTCCTGGCAGAGTTTCTCCTTGCAAGATATGGTGGAAAAGCTTTTTGCTGAGTGTAGAGCGGCAAGACACGCAGAAGACGCAGATACGCAGCTCTCCGAAGCTAAGTGCCGGTCCCGGGCTTCTTTCGGCACAAACCGCTCTCAGGAGCTCCCTGCGCTCGCCACAATGCTCTGTGTGCGAAGAAGCCGCTTCTTCGCCTGCGGGAGAATCGGCGAGCGGCAGCTTCCCAAAGGCGAAGATGCAAGCTGCAGCACACAGGCACAATGTGGGAAGCCTTCAGACTTAGAGAAAACAGTACTTTACCACTCTCCTGCCTTTTCCATGGTTATTATATTGGAAAAGAACGAGTTTTGGACAACTACCTTTCATTCTTGCCAAACTCTTTGCAGACCTGCGTGCAAGCTTTAGAACAAGATTTTGGATGTTTTCTTTCCTGGCAGAGTTTCTCCTTGCAAGATATGGTGAAAAAGCTTTTTGCTGAGTGTAGAGCGGCAAGACACGCAGAAGACACAGATACGCAGCTCTCCGAAGCTAAGTGCCGGTCCTGGGCTTCTTTCGGCACAAACCGCTCTCAGGAGCTCCCTGCGCTCGCCACAATGCTCTGTGTGTGAAGAAGCCGCTTCTTCGCCTCCGGGAGAATCGGCGAGCGGCAGCTTCCCAAAGGCGAAGATGCAAGCTGCAGCACACAGGCACAGTGTGGGCAGCATTCAGACTTAGAGAAAACAGTACTTTACCACTCTCCTGCCTTTTCCATGGTTATTCTATTGGAAAAGAACGAGTTTTGGACAACTACCTTTCATTCTTGCCAAACTCTTTGCAGACCCCCGTGCAAGCTTTAGAACAAGATTTTGGATGTTTTCTTTCCTGGCAGAGTTTCTCCTTGCAAGATATGGTGGAAAAGCTTTTTGCTGAGTGTAGAGCGGCAAGACACGCAGAAGACGCAGATACGCAGCTCTCCGAAGCTAAGTGCCGGTCCCGGGCTTCTTTCGGCACAAACCTCTCTCAGGAGCTCCCTGCGCCCTCCACAATGCTCTGTGTGCGAAGAAGCCGCTTCTTCGCCTCCGGGAGAATCGGCGAGCGGCAGCTTCCCAAAGGCGAAGATGCAAGCTGCAGCACACAGGCACAGTGTGGGCAGCATTCAGACTTAGAGAAAACAGTACTTTACCACTCTCCTGCCTTTTCCATGGTTATTCTATTGGAAAAGAACGAGTTTTGGACAACTACCTTTCATTCTTGCCAAACTCTTTGCAGACCCCCGTGCAAGCTTTAGAACAAGATTTTGGATGTTTTCTTTCCTGGCAGAGTTTCTCCTTGCAAGATATGGTGGAAAAGCTTTTTGCTGAGTGTAGAGCGGCAAGACACGCAGAAGACGCAGATACGCAGCTCTCCGAAGCTAAGTGCCGGTCCCGGGCTTCTTTCGGCACAAACCGCTCTCAGGAGCTCCCTGCGCTCGCCACAATGCTCTGTGTGCGAAGAAGCCGCTTCTTCGCCTCCGGGAGAATCGGCGAGCGGCAGCTTCCCAAAGGCGAAGATGCAAGCTGCAGCACACAGGCACAGTGTGGGCAGCCTTCAGACTTAGAGAAAACAGTACTTTACCACTCTCCTGCCTTTTCCATGGTTATTCTATTGGAAAAGAACGAGTTTTGGACAACTACCTTTCATTCTTGCCAAACTCTTTGCAGACCCCCGTGCAAGCTTTAGAACAAGATTTTGGATGTTTTCTTTCCTGGCAGAGTTTCTCCTTGCAAGATATGGTGGAAAAGCTTTTTGCTGAGTGTAGAGCGGCAAGACACGCAGAAGACGCAGATACGCAGCTCTCCGAAGCTAAGTGCCGGTCCCGGGATTCTTTCGGCACAAACCGCTCTCAGGAGCTCCCTGCGCTCGCCACAATGCTCTGTGTGCGAAGAAGCCGCTTCTTCGCCTGCGGGAGAATCGGCGAGCGGCAGCTTCCAAAAGGCGAAGATGCAAGCTGCAGCACACAGGCACAGTGTGGGCAGCATTCAGACTTAGAGAAAACAGTACTTTACCACTCTCCTGCCTTTTCCATGGTTATTCTATTGGAAAAGAACGAGTTTTGGACAACTACCTTTCATTCTTGCCAAACTCTTTGCAGACCCCCGTGCAAGCTTTAGAACAAGATTTTGGATGTTTTCTTTCCTGGCAGAGTTTCTCCTTGCAAGATATGGTGGAAAAGCTTTTTGCTGAGTGTAGAGCGGCAAGACACGCAGAAGACGCAGATACGCAGCTCTCCGAAGCTAAGTGCCGGTCCCGGGCTTCTTTCGGCACAAACCGCTCTCAGGAGCTCCCTGCGCTCGCCACAATGCTCTGTGTGCGAAGAAGCCGCTTCTTCGCCTGCGGGAGAATCGGCGAGCGGCATCTTCCCAAAGGCGAAGATGCAAGCTGCAGCACACAGGCACAGTGTGGGCAGCCTTCAGACTTAGAGAAAACAGTACTTTACCACTCTCCTGCCTTTTCCATGGTTATTCTATTGGAAAAGAACGAGTTTTGGACAACTACCTTTCATTCTTGCCAAACTCTTTGCAGACCCCCGTGCAAGCTTTAGAACAAGATTTTGGATGTTTTCTTTCCTGGCAGAGTTTCTCCTTGCAAGATATGGTGGAAAAGCTTTTTGCTGAGTGTAGAGCGGCAAGACACGCAGAAGACGCAGATACGCAGCTCTCCGAAGCTAAGTGCCGGTCCCGGGCTTCTTTCGGCACAAACCGCTCTCAGGAGCTCCCTGCGCTCGCCACAATGCTCTGTGTGCGAAGAAGCCGCTTCTTCGCCTGCGGGAGAATCGGCGAGCGGCAGCTTCCCAAAGGCGAAGATGCAAGCTGCAGCACACAGGCACAATGTGGGAAGCCTTCAGACTTAGAGAAAACAGTACTTTACCACTCTCCTGCCTTATCCATGGTTATTATATTGGAAAAGAACGAGTTTTGGACAACTACCTTTCATTCTTGCCAAACTCTTTGCAGACCTGCGTGCAAGCTTTAGAACAAGATTTTGGATGTTTTCTTTCCTGGCAGAGTTTCTCCTTGCAAGATATGGTGAAAAAGCTTTTTGCTGAGTGTAGAGCGGCAAGACACGCAGAAGACACAGATACGCAGCTCTCCGAAGCTAAGTGCCGGTCCCGGGCTTCTTTCGGCACAAACCGCTCTCAGGAGCTCCCTGCGCTCGCCACAATGCTCTGTGTGTGAAGAAGCCGCTTCTTCGCCTGCGGGAGAATCGGCGAGCGGCAGCTTCCCAAAGGCGAAGATGCAAGCTGCAGCACACAGGCACAGTGTGGGCAGCCTTCAGACTTAGAGAAAACAGTACTTTACCACTCTCCTGCCTTTTCCATGGTTATTCTATTGGAAAAGAACGAGTTTTGGACAACTACCTTTCATTCTTGCCAAACTCTTTGCAGACCCCCGTGCAAGCTTTAGAACAAGATTTTGGATGTTTTCTTTCCTGGCAGAGTTTCTCCTTGCAAGATATGGTGGAAAAGCTTTTGGCTGAGTGTAGAGCGGCAAGACACGCAGAAGACGCAGATACGCAGCTCTCCGAAGCTAAGTGCCGGTCCCGGGCTTCTTTCGGCACAAACCGCTCTCAGGAGCTCCCTGCGCTCGCCACAATGCTCTGTGTGCGAAGAAGCCGCTTCTTCGCCTCCGGGAGAATCGGCGAGCGGCAGCTTCCCAAAGGCGAAGATGCAAGCTGCAGCACACAGGCACAGTGTGGGCAGCCTTCAGACTTCGAGAAAACAGTACTTTACCACTCTCCTGCCTTTTCCATGGTTATTCTATTGGAAAAGAACGAGTTTTGGACAACTACCTTTCATTCTTGCCAAACTCTTTGCAGACCCCCGTGCAAGCTTTAGAACAAGATTTTGGATGTCTTTCCTGGCAGAGTTTCTCCTTGCAAGATATGGTGGAAAAGCTTTTTGCTGAGTGTAGAGCGGCAAGACACGCAGAAGACGCAGATACGCAGCTCTCCGAAGCTAAGTGCCGGTCCCGGGCTTCTTTCGGCACAAACCGCTCTCAGGAGCTCCCTGCGCTCGCCACAATGCTCTGTGTGCGAAGAAGCCGCTTCTTCGCCTCCGGGAGAATCGGCGAGCGGCAGCTTCCCAAAGGCGAAGATGCAAGCTGCAGCACACAGGCACAGTGTGGGCAGCATTCAGACTTAGAGAAAACAGTACTTTACCACTCTCCTGCCTTTTCCATGGTTATTCTATTGGAAAAGAACGAGTTTTGGACAACTACCTTTCATTCTTGCCAAACTCTTTGCAGACCCCCGTGCAAGCTTTAGAACAAGATTTTGGATGTTTTCTTTCCTGGCAGAGTTTCTCCTTGCAAGATATGGTGGAAAAGCTTTTTGCTGAGTGTAGAGCGGCAAGACACGCAGAAGACGCAGATACGCAGCTCTCCGAAGCTAAGTGCCGGTCCCGGGCTTCTTTCGGCACAAACCGCTCTCAGGAGCTCCCTGCGCTCGCCACAATGCTCTGTGTGCGAAGAAGCCGCTTCTTCGCCTGCGGGAGAATCGGCGAGCGGCAGCTTCCAAAAGGCGAAGATGCAAGCTGCAGCACACAGGCACAGTGTGGGCAGCATTCAGACTTAGAGAAAACAGTACTTTACCACTCTCCTGCCTTATCCATGGTTATTATATTGGAAAAGAACGAGTTTTGGACAACTACCTTTCATTCTTGCCAAACTCTTTGCAGACCTGCGTGCAAGCTTTAGAACAAGATTTTGGATGTTTTCTTTCCTGGCAGAGTTTCTCCTTGCAAGATATGGTGAAAAAGCTTTTTGCTGAGTGTAGAGCGGCAAGACACGCAGAAGACACAGATACGCAGCTCTCCGAAGCTAAGTGCCGGTCCTGGGCTTCTTTCGGCACAAACCGCTCTCAGGAGCTCCCTGCGCTCGCCACAATGCTCTGTGTGCGAAGAAGCCGCTTCTTCGCCTGCGGGAGAATCGGCGAGCGGCAGCTTCCCAAAGGCGAAGATGCAAGCTGCAGCACACAGGCACAGTGTGGGCAGCCTTCAGACTTAGAGAAAACAGTACTTTACCACTCTCCTGCCTTTTCCATGGTTATTCTATTGGAAAAGAACGAGTTTTGGACAACTACCTTTCATTCTTGCCAAACTCTTTGCAGACCCCCGTGCAAGCTTTAGAACAAGATTTTGGATGTTTTCTTTCCTGGCAGAGTTTCTCCTTGCAAGATATGGTGGAAAAGCTTTTGGCTGAGTGTAGAGCGGCAAGACACGCAGAAGACGCAGATACGCAGCTCTCCGAAGCTAAGTGCCGGTCCCGGGCTTCTTTCGGCACAAACCGCTCTCAGGAGCTCCCTGCGCTCGCCACAATGCTCTGTGTGCGAAGAAGCCGCTTCTTCGCCTCCGGGAGAATCGGCGAGCGGCAGCTTCCCAAAGGCGAAGATGCAAGCTGCAGCACACAGGCACAGTGTGGGCAGCCTTCAGACTTAGAGAAAACAGTACTTTACCACTCTCCTGCCTTTTCCATGGTTATTCTATTGGAAAAGAACGAGTTTTGGACAACTACCTTTCATTCTTGCCAAACTCTTTGCAGACCCCCGTGCAAGCTTTAGAACAAGATTTTGGATGTTTTCTTTCCTGGCAGAGTTTCTCCTTGCAAGATATGGTGGAAAAGCTTTTTGCTGAGTGTAGAGCGGCAAGACACGCAGAAGACGCAGATACGCAGCTCTCCGAAGCTAAGTGCCGGTCCCGGGCTTCTTTCGGCACAAACCGCTCTCAGGAGCTCCCTGCGCTCGCCACAATGCTCTGTGTGCGAAGAAGCCGCTTCTTCGCCTGCGGGAGAATCGGCGAGCGGCAGCTTCCCAAAGGCGAAGATGCAAGCTGCAGCACATAGGCACAATGTGGGAAGCCTTCAGACTTAGAGAAAACAGTACTTTACCACTCTCCTGCCTTATCCATGGTTATTATATTGGAAAAGAACGAGTTTTGGACAACTACCTTTCATTCTTGCCAAACTCTTTGCAGACCTGCGTGCAAGCTTTAGAACAAGATTTTGGATGTTTTCTTTCCTGGCAGAGTTTCTCCTTGCAAGATATGGTGAAAAAGCTTTTTGCTGAGTGTTGAGCGGCAAGACACGCAGAAGACACAGATACGCAGCTCTCCGAAGCTAAGTGCCGGTCCTGGGCTTCTTTCGGCACAAACCGCTCTCAGGAGCTCCCTGCGCTCGCCACAATGCTCTGTGTGTGAAGAAGCCGCTTCTTCGCCTGCGGGAGAATCGGCGAGCGGCAGCTTCCCAAAGGCGAAGATGCAAGCTGCAGCACACAGGCACAGTGTGGGCAGCATTCAGACTTAGAGAAAACAGTACTTTACCACTCTCCTGCCTTTTCCATGGTTATTCTATTGGAAAAGAACGAGTTTTGGACAACTACCTTTCATTCTTGCCAAACTCTTTGCAGACCCCCGTGCAAGCTTTAGAACAAGTTTTTGGATGTTTTCTTTCCTGGCAGAGTTTCTCCTTGCAAGATATGGTGGAAAAGCTTTTTGCTGAGTGTAGAGCGGCAAGACACGCAGAAGACGCGGATACGCAGCTCTCCGAAGCTAAGTGCCGGTCCCGGGCTTCTTTCGGCACAAACCGCTCTCAGGAGCTCCCTGCGCTCGCCACAATGCTCTGTGTGCGAAGAAGCCGCTTCTTCGCCTGCGGGAGAATCGGCGAGCGGCAGCTTCCCAAAGGCGAAGATGCAAGCTGCAGCACACAGGCACAGTGTGGGCAGCCTTCAGACTTAGAGAAAACAGTACTTTACCACTCTCCTGCCTTTTCCATGGTTATTCTATTGGAAAAGAACGAGTTTTGGACAACTACCTTTCATTCTTGCCAAACTCTTTGCAGACCCCCGTGCAAGCTTTAGAACAAGATTTTGGATGTTTTCTTTCCTGGCAGAGTTTCTCCTTGCAAGATATGGTGGAAAAGCTTTTTGCTGAGTGTAGAGCGGCAAGACACGCAGAAGACGCGGATACGCAGCTCTCCGAAGCTAAGTGCCGGTCCCGGGCTTCTTTCGGCACAAACCGCTCTCAGGAGCTCCCTGCGCTCGCCACAATGCTCTGTGTGCGAAGAAGCCGCTTCTTCGCCTCCGGGAGAATCGGCGAGCGGCAGCTTCCCAAAGGCGAAGATGCAAGCTGCAGCACGCAGGCACAGTGTGGGCAGCATTCAGACTTAGAGAAAACAGTACTTTACCACTCTCCTGCCTTTTCCATGGTTATTCTATTGGAAAAGAACGAGTTTTGGACAACTACCTTTCATTCTTGCCAAACTCTTTGCAGACCCCCGTGCAAGCTTTAGAACAAGATTTTGGATGTTTTCTTTCCTGGCAGAGTTTCTCCTTGCAAGATATGGTGGAAAAGCTTTTTGCTGAGTATAGAGCGGCAAGACACGCAGAAGACGCAGATACGCAGCTCTCCGAAGCTAAGTGCCGGTCCCGGGCTTCTTTCGGCACAAACCGCTCTCAGGAGCTCCCTGCGCTCGCCACAATGCTCTGTGTGCGAAGAAGCCGCTTCTTCGCCTCCGGGAGAATCGGCGAGCGGCAGCTTCCCAAAGGCGAAGATGCAAGCTGCAGCACACAGGCACAGTGTGGGCAGCCTTCAGACTTCGAGAAAACAGTACTTTACCACTCTCCTGCCTTTTCCATGGTTATTCTATTGGAAAAGAACGAGTTTTGGACAACTACCTTTCATTCTTGCCAAACTCTTTGCAGACCCCCGTGCAAGCTTTAGAACAAGATTTTGGATGTTTTCTTTCCTGGCAGAGTTTCTCCTTGCAAGATATGGTGGAAAAGCTTTTGGCTGAGTGTAGAGTGGCAAGACACGCAGAAGACGCAGATACGCAGCTCTCCGAAGCTAAGTGCCGGTCCCGGGCTTCTTTCGGCACAAACCGCTCTCAGGAGCTCCCTGCGCTCGCCACAATGCTCTGTGTGCGAAGAAGCCGCTTCTTCGCCTCCGGGAGAATCGGCGAGCGGCAGCTTGCCAAAGGCGAAGATGCAAGCTGCAGCACACAGGCACAGTGTGGGCAGCCTTCAGACTTAGAGAAAACAGTACTTTACCACTCTCCTGCCTTTTCCATGGTTATTCTATTGGAAAAGAACGAGTTTTGGACAACTACCTTTCATTCTTGCCAAACTCTTTGCAGACCTCCGTGCAAGCTTTAGAACAAGATTTTGGATGTTTTCTTTCCTGGCAGAGTTTCTCCTTGCAAGATATGGTGGAAAAGCTTTTTGCTGAGTGTAGAGCGGCAAGACACGCAGAAGACGCAGATACGCAGCTCTCCGAAGCTAAGTGCCGGTCCCGGGCTTCTTTCGGCACAAACCGCTCTCAGGAGCTCCCTGCGCTCGCCACAATGCTCTGTGTGCGAAGAAGCCGCTTCTTCGCCTGCGGGAGAATCGGCGAGCGGCAGCTTCCCAAAGGCGAAGATGCAAGCTGCAGCACACAGGCACAGTGTGGGCAGCCTTCAGACTTAGAAAAAACAGTACTTTACCACTCTCCTGCCTTTTCCATGGTTATTCTATTGGAAAAGAACGAGTTTTGGACAACTACCTTTCATTCTTGCCAAACTCTTTGCAGACCCCCGTGCAAGCTTTAGAACAAGATTTTGGATGTTTTCTTTCCTGGCAGAGTTTCTCCTTGCAAGATATGGTGGAAAAGCTTTTTGCTGAGTGTAGAGCGGCAAGACACGCAGAAGACGCGGATACGCAGCTCTCCGAAGCTAAGTGCCGGTCCCGGGCTTCTTTCGGCACAAACCGCTCTCAGGAGCTCCCTGCGCTGGCCACAATGCTCTGTGTGCGAAGAAGCCGCTTCTTCGCCTGCGGGAGAATCGGCGAGCGGCAGCTTCCCAAAGGCGAAGATGCAAGCTGCAGCACGCAGGCACAGTGTGGGCAGCCTTCAGACTTAGAGAAAACAGTACTTTACCACTCTCCTGCCTTTTCCATGGTTATTCTATTGGAAAAGAACGAGTTTTGGACAACTACCTTTCATTCTTGCCAAACTCTTTGCAGACCCCCGTGCAAGCTTTAGAACAAGATTTTGGATGTTTTCTTTCCTGGCAGAGTTTCTCCTTGCAAGATATGGTGGAAAAGCTTTTTGCTGAGTGTAGAGCGGCAAGACACGCAGAAGACGCAGATACGCAGCTCTCCGAAGCTAAGTGCCGGTCCCGGGCTTCTTTCGGCACAAACCGCTCTCAGCAGCTCCCTGCGCTCGCCACAATGCTCTGTGTGCGAAGAAGCCGCTTCTTCGCCTCCGGGAGAATCGGCGAGCGGCAGCTTCCCAAAGGCGAAGATGCAAGCTGCAGCACACAGGCACAGTGTGGGCAGCCTTCAGACTTAGAGAAAACAGTACTTTACCACTCTCCTGCCTTTTCCATGGTTATTCTATTGGAAAAGAACGAGTTTTGGACAACTACCTTTCATTCTTGCCAAACTCTTTGCAGACCTCCGTGCAAGCTTTAGAACAAGATTTTGGATGTTTTCTTTCCTGGCAGAGTTTCTCCTTGCAAGATATGGTGGAAAAGCTTTTGGCTGAGTGTAGAGCGGCAAGACACGCAGAAGACGCAGATACGCAGCTCTCCGAAGCTAAGTGCCGGTCCCGGGCTTCTTTCGGCACAAACCGCTCTCAGGAGCTCCCTGCGCTCGCCACAATGCTCTGTGTGCGAAGAAGCCGCTTCTTCGCCTCCGGGAGAATCGGCGAGCGGCAGCTTCGCAAAGGCGAAGATGCAAGCTGCAGCACACAGGCACAGTGTGGGCAGCCTTCAGACTTAGAGAAAACAGTACTTTACCACTCTCCTGCCTTTTCCATGGTTATTCTATTGGAAAAGAACGAGTTTTGGACAACTACCTTTCATTCTTGCCAAACTCTTTGCAGACCCCCGTGCAAGCTTTAGAACAAGATTTTGGATGTTTTCTTTCCTGGCAGAGTTTCTCCTTGCAAGATATGGTGGAAAAGCTTTTTGCTGAGTGTAGAGCGGCAAGACACGCAGAAGACGCAGATACGCAGCTCTCCGAAGCTAAGTGCCGGTCCCGGGCTTCTTTCGGCACAAACCGCTCTCAGGAGCTCCCTGCGCTCGCCACAATGCTCTGTGTGCGAAGAAGCCGCTTCTTCGCCTGCGGGAGAATCGGCGAGCGGCAGCTTCCCAAAGGCGAAGATGCAAGCTGCGGCACACAGGCACAGTGTGGGCAGCCTTCAGACTTAGAGAAAACAGTACTTTACCACTCTCCTGCCTTTTCCATGGTTATTCTATTGGAAAAGAACGAGTTTTGGACAACTACCTTTCATTCTTGCCAAACTCTTTGCAGACCCCCGTGCAAGCTTTAGAACAAGATTTTGGATGTTTTCTTTCCTGGCAGAGTTTCTCCTTGCAAGATATGGTGGAAAAGCTTTTGGCTGAGTGTAGAGCGGCAAGACACGCAGAAGACGCAGATACGCAGCTCTCCGAAGCTAAGTGCCGGTCCCGGGCTTCTTTCGGCACAAACCGCTCTCAGGAGCTCCCTGCGCTCGCCACAATGCTCTGTGTGCGAAGAAGCCGCTTCTTCGCCTCCGGGAGAATCGGCGAGCGGCAGCTTCCCAAAGGCGAAGATGCAAGCTGCGGCACACAGGCACAGTGTGGGCAGCCTTCAGACTTAGAGAAAACAGTACTTTACCACTCTCCTGCCTTTTCCATGGTTATTCTATTGGAAAAGAACGAGTTTTGGACAACTACCTTTCATTCTTGCCAAACTCTTTGCAGACCCCCGTGCAAGCTTTAGAACAAGATTTTGGATGTTTTCTTTCCTGGCAGAGTTTCTCCTTGCAAGATATGGTGGAAAAGCTTTTGGCTGAGTGTAGAGCGGCAAGACACGCAGAAGACGCAGATACGCAGCTCTCCGAAGCTAAGTGCCGGTCCCGGGCTTCTTTCGGCACAAACCGCTCTCAGGAGCTCCCTGCGCTCGCCACAATGCTCTGTGTGCGAAGAAGCCGCTTCTTCGCCTCCGGGAGAATCGGCGAGCGGCAGCTTCCCAAAGGCGAAGATGCAAGCTGCAGCACGCAGGCACAGTGTGGGCAGCCTTCAGACTTAGAGAAAACAGTACTTTACCACTCTCCTGCCTTTTCCATGGTTATTCTATTGGAAAAGAACGAGTTTTGGACAACTACCTTTCATTCTTGCCAAACTCTTTGCAGACCCCCGTGCAAGCTTTAGAACAAGATTTTGGATGTTTTCTTTCCTGGCAGAATTTCTCCTTGCAAGATATGGTGGAAAAGCTTTTTGCTGAGTGTAGAGCGGCAAGACACACAGAAGACGCAGATACGCAGCTCTCCGAAGCTAAGTGCCGGTCCCGGGCTTCTTTCGGCACAAACCGCTCTCAGGAGCTCCCTGCGCTCGCCACAATGCTCTGTGTGCGAAGAAGCCGCTTCTTCGCCTGCGGGAGAATCGGCGAGCGGCAGCTTCCCAAAGGCGAAGATGCAAGCTGCGGTACACAGGCACAGTGTTGGCAGCCTTCAAACTTAGAGAAAACAGTACTTTACCACTCTCCTGCCTTTTCCATGGTTATTCTATTGGAAAAGAACGAGTTTTGGACAACTACCTTTCATTCTTGCCAAACTCTTTGCAGACCCCTGTGCAAGCTTTAGAACAAGATTTTGGATGTTTTCTTTCCTGGCAGCGTTTCTCCTTGCAAGATATGGTGGAAAAGCTTTTTGCTGAGTGTAGAGCGGCAAGACACGCAGAAGACGCGGATACGCAGCTCTCCGAAGCTAAGTGCCGGTCCCGGGCTTCTTTCGGCACAAACCGCTCTCAGGAGCTCCCTGCGCTCGCCACAATGCTCTGTGTGCGAAGAAGCCGCTTCTTCGCCTGCGGGAGAATCGGCGAGCGGCAGCTTCCCAAAGGCGAAGATGCAAGCTGCCGCACACAGGCACAGTGTGGGCAGCCTTCAGACTTAGAGAAAACAGTACTTTACCACTCTCCTGCCTTTTCCATGGTTATTCTATTGGAAAAGAACGAGTTTTGGACAACTACCTTTCATTCTTGCCAAACTCTTTGCAGACCTCCGTGCAAGCTTTAGAACAAGATTTTGGATGTTTTCTTTCCTGGCAGAGTTTCTCCTTGCAAGATATGGTGGAAAAGCTTTTGGCTGAGTGTAGAGCGGCAAGACACGCAGAAGACGCAGATACGCAGCTCTCCGAAGCTAAGTGCCGGTCCCGGGCTTCTTTCGGCACAAACCGCTCTCAGGAGCTCCCTGCGCTCGCCACAATGCTCTGTGTGCGAAGAAGCCGCTTCTTCGCCTGCGGGAGAATCGGCGAGCGGCAGCTTCCCAAAGGCGAAGATGCAAGCTGCAGCACACAGGCACAGTGTGGGCAGCCTTCAGACTTAGAAAAAACAGTACTTTACCACTCTCCTGCCTTTTCCATGGTTATTCTATTGGAAAAGAACGAGTTTTGGACAACTACCTTTCATTCTTGCCAAACTCTTTGCAGACCCCCGTGCAAGCTTTAGAACAAGATTTTGGATGTTTTCTTTCCTGGCAGAGTTTCTCCTTGCAAGATATGGTGGAAAAGCTTTTTGCTGAGTGTAGAGCGGCAAGACACGCAGAAGACGCAGATACGCAGCTCTCCGAAGCTAAGTGCCGGTCCCGGGCTTCTTTCGGCACAAACCGCTCTCAGGAGCTCCCTGCGCTCGCCACAATGCTCTGTGTGCGAAGAAGCCGCTTCTTCGCCTGCGGGAGAATCGGCGAGCGGCAGCTTCCCAAAGGCGAAGATGCAAGCTGCAGCACACAGGCACAGTGTGGGCAGCATTCAGACTTAGAGAAAACAGTACTTTACCACTCTCCTGCCTTTTCCATGGTTATTCTATTGGAAAAGAACGAGTTTTGGACAACTACCTTTCATTCTTGCCAAACTCTTTGCAGACCCCCGTGCAAGCTTTAGAACAAGATTTTGGATGTTTTCTTTCCTGGCAGAGTTTCTCCTTGCAAGATATGGTGGAAAAGCTTTTTGCTGAGTGTAGAGCGGCAAGACACGCAGAAGACGCGGATACGCAGCTCTCCGAAGCTAAGTGCCGGTCCCGGGCTCCTTTCGGCACAAACCGCTCTCAGGAGCTCCCTGCGCTCGCCACAATGCTCTGTGTGCGAAGAAGCCGCTTCTTCGCCTGCGGGAGAATCGGCGAGCGGCAGCTTCCCAAAGGCGAAGATGCAAGCTGCAGCACGCAGGCACAGTGTGGGCAGCCTTCAGACTTAGAGAAAACAGTACTTTACCACTCTCCTGCCTTTTCCATGGTTATTCTATTGGAAAAGAACGAGTTTTGGACAACTACCTTTCATTCTTGCCAAACTCTTTGCAGACCCCCGTGCAAGCTTTAGAAGAAGATTTTGGATGTTTTCTTTCCTGGCAGAGTTTCTCCTTGCAAGATATGGTGGAAAAGCTTTTTGCTGAGTGTAGAGCGGCAAGACACGCAGAAGACGCAGATACGCAGCTCTCCGAAGCTAAGTGCCGGTCCCGGGCTTCTTTCGGCACAAAACGCTCTCAGGAGCTCCCTGCGCTCGCCACAATGCTCTGTGTGCGAAGAAGCCGCTTCTTCGCCTCCGGGAGAATCGGCGAGCGGCAGCTTCCCAAAGGCGAAGATGCAAGCTGCAGCACGCAGGCACAGTGTGGGCAGCCTTCAGACTTAGAGAAAACAGTACTTTACCACTCTCCTGCCTTTTCCATGGTTATTCTATTGGAAAAGAACGAGTTTTGGACAACTACCTTTCATTCTTGCCAAACTCTTTGCAGACCCCCGTGCAAGCTTTAGAACAAGATTTTGGATGTTTTCTTTCCTGGCAGAATTTCTCCTTGCAAGATATGGTGGAAAAGCTTTTTGCTGAGTGTAGAGCGGCAAGACACACAGAAGACGCAGATACGCAGCTCTCCGAAGCTAAGTGCCGGTCCCGGGCTTCTTTCGGCACAAACCGCTCTCAGGAGCTCCCTGCGCTCGCCACAATGCTCTGTGTGCGAAGAAGCCGCTTCTTCGCCTGCGGGAGAATCGGCGAGCGGCAGCTTCCCAAAGGCGAAGATGCAAGCTGCGGTACACAGGCACAGTGTGGGCAGCCTTCAAACTTAGAGAAAACAGTACTTTACCACTCTCCTGCCTTTTCCATGGTTATTCTATTGGAAAAGAACGAGTTTTGGACAACTACCTTTCATTCTTGCCAAACTCTTTGCAGACCCCTGTGCAAGCTTTAGAACAAGATTTTGGATGTTTTCTTTCCTGGCAGCGTTTCTCCTTGCAAGATATGGTGGAAAAGCTTTTTGCTGAGTGTAGAGCGGCAAGACACGCAGAAGACGCGGATACGCAGCTCTCCGAAGCTAAGTGCCGGTCCCGGGCTTCTTTCGGCACAAACCGCTCTCAGGAGCTCCCTGCGCTCGCCACAATGCTCTGTGTGCGAAGAAGCCGCTTCTTCGCCTGCGGGAGAATCGGCGAGCGGCAGCTTCCCAAAGGCGAAGATGCAAGCTGCCGCACACAGGCACAGTGTGGGCAGCCTTCAGACTTAGAGAAAACAGTACTTTACCACTCTCCTGCCTTTTCCATGGTTATTCTATTGGAAAAGAACGAGTTTTGGACAACTACCTTTCATTCTTGCCAAACTCTTTGCAGACCTCCGTGCAAGCTTTAGAACAAGATTTTGGATGTTTTCTTTCCTGGCAGAGTTTCTCCTTGCAAGATATGGTGGAAAAGCTTTTGGCTGAGTGTAGAGCGGCAAGACACGCAGAAGACGCAGATACGCAGCTCTCCGAAGCTAAGTGCCGGTCCCGGGCTTCTTTCGGCACAAACCGCTCTCAGGAGCTCCCTGCGCTCGCCACAATGCTCTGTGTGCGAAGAAGCCGCTTCTTCGCCTGCGGGAGAATCGGCGAGCGGCAGCTTCCCAAAGGCGAAGATGCAAGCTGCAGCACACAGGCACAGTGTGGGCAGCCTTCAGACTTAGAAAAAACAGTACTTTACCACTCTCCTGCCTTTTCCATGGTTATTCTATTGGAAAAGAACGAGTTTTGGACAACTACCTTTCATTCTTGCCAAACTCTTTGCAGACCCCCGTGCAAGCTTTAGAACAAGATTTTGGATGTTTTCTTTCCTGGCAGAGTTTCTCCTTGCAAGATATGGTGGAAAAGCTTTTTGCTGAGTGTAGAGCGGCAAGACACGCAGAAGACGCAGATACGCAGCTCTCCGAAGCTAAGTGCCGGTCCCGGGCTTCTTTCGGCACAAACCGCTCTCAGGAGCTCCCTGCGCTCGCCACAATGCTCTGTGTGCGAAGAAGCCGCTTCTTCGCCTGCGGGAGAATCGGCGAGCGGCAGCTTCCCAAAGGCGAAGATGCAAGCTGCAGCACACAGGCACAGTGTGGGCAGCATTCAGACTTAGAGAAAACAGTACTTTACCACTCTCCTGCCTTTTCCATGGTTATTCTATTGGAAAAGAACGAGTTTTGGACAACTACCTTTCATTCTTGCCAAACTCTTTGCAGACCCCCGTGCAAGCTTTAGAACAAGATTTTGGATGTTTTCTTTCCTGGCAGAGTTTCTCCTTGCAAGATATGGTGGAAAAGCTTTTTGCTGAGTGTAGAGCGGCAAGACACGCAGAAGACGCGGATACGCAGCTCTCCGAAGCTAAGTGCCGGTCCCGGGCTCCTTTCGGCACAAACCGCTCTCAGGAGCTCCCTGCGCTCGCCACAATGCTCTGTGTGCGAAGAAGCCGCTTCTTCGCCTGCGGGAGAATCGGCGAGCGGCAGCTTCCCAAAGGCGAAGATGCAAGCTGCAGCACGCAGGCACAGTGTGGGCAGCCTTCAGACTTAGAGAAAACAGTACTTTACCACTCTCCTGCCTTTTCCATGGTTATTCTATTGGAAAAGAACGAGTTTTGGACAACTACCTTTCATTCTTGCCAAACTCTTTGCAGACCCCCGTGCAAGCTTTAGAACAAGATTTTGGATGTTTTCTTTCCTGGCAGAGTTTCTCCTTGCAAGATATGGTGGAAAAGCTTTTTGCTGAGTGTAGAGCGGCAAGACACGCAGAAGACGCAGATACGCAGCTCTCCGAAGCTAAGTGCCGGTCCCGGGCTTCTTTCGGCACAAACCGCTCTCAGCAGCTCCCTGCGCTCGCCACAATGCTCTGTGTGCGAAGAAGCCGCTTCTTCGCCTGCGGGAGAATCGGCGAGCGGCAGCTTCCCAAAGGCGAAGATGCAAGCTGCAGCACACAGGCACAGTGTGGGCAGCCTTCAGACTTAGAGAAAACAGTACTTTACCACTCTCCTGCCTTTTCCATGGTTATTCTATTGGAAAAGAACGAGTTTTGGACAACTACCTTTCATTCTTGCCAAACTCTTTGCAGACCTCCGTGCAAGCTTTAGAACAAGATTTTGGATGTTTTCTTTCCTGGCAGAGTTTCTCCTTGCAAATATGCTGGAAAAGCTTTTGGCTGAGTGTAGAGCGGCAAGACACGCAGAAGACGCAGATACGCAGCTCTCCGAAGCTAAGTGCCGGTCCCGGGCTTCTTTCGGCACAAACCGCTCTCAGGAGCTCCCTGCGCTCGCCACAATGCTCTGTGTGCGAAGAAGCCGCTTCTTCGCCTCCGGGAGAATCGGCGAGCGGCAGCTTCGCAAAGGCGAAGATGCAAGCTGCAGCACACAGGCACAGTGTGGGCAGCCTTCAGACTTAGAGAAAACAGTACTTTACCACTCTCCTGCCTTTTCCATGGTTATTCTATTGGAAAAGAACGAGTTTTGGACAACTACCTTTCATTCTTGCCAAACTCTTTGCAGACCCCCGTGCAAGCTTTAGAACAAGATTTTGGATGTTTTCTTTCCTGGCAGAGTTTCTCCTTGCAAGATATGGTGGAAAAGCTTTTTGCTGAGTGTAGAGCGGCAAGACACGCAGAAGACGCAGATACGCAGCTCTCCGAAGCTAAGTGCCGGTCCCGGGCTTCTTTCGGCACAAACCGCTCTCAGGAGCTCCCTGCGCTCGCCACAATGCTCTGTGTGCGAAGAAGCCGCTTCTTCGCCTGCGGGAGAATCGGCGAGCGGCAGCTTCCCAAAGGCGAAGATGCAAGCTGCGGCACACAGGCACAGTGTGGGCAGCCTTCAGACTTAGAGAAAACAGTACTTTACCACTCTCCTGCCTTTTCCATGGTTATTCTATTGGAAAAGAACGAGTTTTGGACAACTACCTTTCATTCTTGCCAAACTCTTTGCAGACCCCCGTGCAAGCTTTAGAACAAGATTTTGGATGTTTTCTTTCCTGGCAGAGTTTCTCCTTGCAAGATATGGTGGAAAAGCTTTTGGCTGAGTGTAGAGCGGCAAGACACGCAGAAGACGCAGATACGCAGCTCTCCGAAGCTAAGTGCCGGTCCCGGGCTTCTTTCGGCACAAACCGCTCTCAGGAGCTCCCTGCGCTCGCCACAATGCTCTGTGTGCGAAGAAGCCGCTTCTTCGCCTCCGGGAGAATCGGCGAGCGGCAGCTTCCCAAAGGCGAAGATGCAAGCTGCGGCACACAGGCACAGTGTGGGCAGCCTTCAGACTTAGAGAAAACAGTACTTTACCACTCTCCTGCCTTTTCCATGGTTATTCTATTGGAAAAGAACGAGTTTTGGACAACTACCTTTCATTCTTGCCAAACTCTTTGCAGACCCCCGTGCAAGCTTTAGAACAAGATTTTGGATGTTTTCTTTCCTGGCAGAGTTTCTCCTTGCAAGATATGGTGGAAAAGCTTTTGGCTGAGTGTAGAGCGGCAAGACACGCAGAAGACGCAGATACGCAGCTCTCCGAAGCTAAGTGCCGGTCCCGGGCTTCTTTCGGCACAAACCGCTCTCAGGAGCTCCCTGCGCTCGCCACAATGCTCTGTGTGCGAAGAAGCCGCTTCTTCGCCTCCGGGAGAATCGGCGAGCGGCAGCTTCCCAAAGGCGAAGATGCAAGCTGCAGCACGCAGGCACAGTGTGGGCAGCCTTCAGACTTAGAGAAAACAGTACTTTACCACTCTCCTGCCTTTTCCATGGTTATTCTATTGGAAAAGAACGAGTTTTGGACAACTACCTTTCATTCTTGCCAAACTCTTTGCAGACCCCCGTGCAAGCTTTAGAACAAGATTTTGGATGTTTTCTTTCCTGGCAGAATTTCTCCTTGCAAGATATGGTGGAAAAGCTTTTTGCTGAGTGTAGAGCGGCAAGACACACAGAAGACGCAGATACGCAGCTCTCCGAAGCTAAGTGCCGGTCCCGGGCTTCTTTCGGCACAAACCGCTCTCAGGAGCTCCCTGCGCTCGCCACAATGCTCTGTGTGCGAAGAAGCCGCTTCTTCGCCTGCGGGAGAATCGGCGAGCGGCAGCTTCCCAAAGGCGAAGATGCAAGCTGCGGTACACAGGCACAGTGTGGGCAGCCTTCAAACTTAGAGAAAACAGTACTTTACCACTCTCCTGCCTTTTCCATGGTTATTCTATTGGAAAAGAACGAGTTTTGGACAACTACCTTTCATTCTTGCCAAACTCTTTGCAGACCCCTGTGCAAGCTTTAGAACAAGATTTTGGATGTTTTCTTTCCTGGCAGCGTTTCTCCTTGCAAGATATGGTGGAAAAGCTTTTTGCTGAGTGTAGAGCGGCAAGACACGCAGAAGACGCGGATACGCAGCTCTCCGAAGCTAAGTGCCGGTCCCGGGCTTCTTTCGGCACAAACCGCTCTCAGGAGCTCCCTGCGCTCGCCACAATGCTCTGTGTGCGAAGAAGCCGCTTCTTCGCCTGCGGGAGAATCGGCGAGCGGCAGCTTCCCAAAGGCGAAGATGCAAGCTGCCGCACACAGGCACAGTGTGGGCAGCCTTCAGACTTAGAGAAAACAGTACTTTACCACTCTCCTGCCTTTTCCATGGTTATTCTATTGGAAAAGAACGAGTTTTGGACAACTACCTTTCATTCTTGCCAAACTCTTTGCAGACCTCCGTGCAAGCTTTAGAACAAGATTTTGGATGTTTTCTTTCCTGGCAGAGTTTCTCCTTGCAAGATATGGTGGAAAAGCTTTTGGCTGAGTGTAGAGCGGCAAGACACGCAGAAGACGCAGATACGCAGCTCTCCGAAGCTAAGTGCCGGTCCCGGGCTTCTTTCGGCACAAACCGCTCTCAGGAGCTCCCTGCGCTCGCCACAATGCTCTGTGTGCGAAGAAGCCGCTTCTTCGCCTGCGGGAGAATCGGCGAGCGGCAGCTTCCCAAAGGCGAAGATGCAAGCTGCAGCACACAGGCACAGTGTGGGCAGCCTTCAGACTTAGAAAAAACAGTACTTTACCACTCTCCTGCCTTTTCCATGGTTATTCTATTGGAAAAGAACGAGTTTTGGACAACTACCTTTCATTCTTGCCAAACTCTTTGCAGACCCCCGTGCAAGCTTTAGAACAAGATTTTGGATGTTTTCTTTCCTGGCAGAGTTTCTCCTTGCAAGATATGGTGGAAAAGCTTTTTGCTGAGTGTAGAGCGGCAAGACACGCAGAAGACGCAGATACGCAGCTCTCCGAAGCTAAGTGCCGGTCCCGGGCTTCTTTCGGCACAAACCGCTCTCAGGAGCTCCCTGCGCTCGCCACAATGCTCTGTGTGCGAAGAAGCCGCTTCTTCGCCTGCGGGAGAATCGGCGAGCGGCAGCTTCCCAAAGGCGAAGATGCAAGCTGCAGCACACAGGCACAGTGTGGGCAGCATTCAGACTTAGAGAAAACAGTACTTTACCACTCTCCTGCCTTTTCCATGGTTATTCTATTGGAAAAGAACGAGTTTTGGACAACTACCTTTCATTCTTGCCAAACTCTTTGCAGACCCCCGTGCAAGCTTTAGAACAAGATTTTGGATGTTTTCTTTCCTGGCAGAGTTTCTCCTTGCAAGATATGGTGGAAAAGCTTTTTGCTGAGTGTAGAGCGGCAAGACACGCAGAAGACGCGGATACGCAGCTCTCCGAAGCTAAGTGCCGGTCCCGGGCTCCTTTCGGCACAAACCGCTCTCAGGAGCTCCCTGCGCTCGCCACAATGCTCTGTGTGCGAAGAAGCCGCTTCTTCGCCTGCGGGAGAATCGGCGAGCGGCAGCTTCCCAAAGGCGAAGATGCAAGCTGCAGCACGCAGGCACAGTGTGGGCAGCCTTCAGACTTAGAGAAAACAGTACTTTACCACTCTCCTGCCTTTTCCATGGTTATTCTATTGGAAAAGAACGAGTTTTGGACAACTACCTTTCATTCTTGCCAAACTCTTTGCAGACCCCCGTGCAAGCTTTAGAACAAGATTTTGGATGTTTTCTTTCCTGGCAGAGTTTCTCCTTGCAAGATATGGTGGAAAAGCTTTTTGCTGAGTGTAGAGCGGCAAGACACGCAGAAGACGCAGATACGCAGCTCTCCGAAGCTAAGTGCCGGTCCCGGGCTTCTTTCGGCACAAACCGCTCTCAGCAGCTCCCTGCGCTCGCCACAATGCTCTGTGTGCGAAGAAGCCGCTTCTTCGCCTGCGGGAGAATCGGCGAGCGGCAGCTTCCCAAAGGCGAAGATGCAAGCTGCAGCACACAGGCACAGTGTGGGCAGCCTTCAGACTTAGAGAAAACAGTACTTTACCACTCTCCTGCCTTTTCCATGGTTATTCTATTGGAAAAGAACGAGTTTTGGACAACTACCTTTCATTCTTGCCAAACTCTTTGCAGACCTCCGTGCAAGCTTTAGAACAAGATTTTGGATGTTTTCTTTCCTGGCAGAGTTTCTCCTTGCAAAATATGCTGGAAAAGCTTTTTGCTGAGTGTAGAGCGGCAAGACACGCAGAAGACGCAGATACGCAGCTCTCCGAAGCTAAGTGCCGGTCCCGGGCTTCTTTCGGCACAAACCGCTCTCAGGAGCTCCCTGCGCTCGCCACAATGCTCTGTGTGCGAAGAAGCCGCTTCTTCGCCTCCGGGAGAATCGGCGAGCGGCAGCTTCCCAAAGGCGAAGATGCAAGCTGCAGCACACAGGCACAGTGTGGGCAGCCTTCAGACTTAGAGAAAACAGTACTTTACCACTCTCCTGCCTTTTCCATGGTTATTCTATTGGAAAAGAACGAGTTTTGGACAACTACCTTTCATTCTTGCCAAACTCTTTGCAGACCCCCGTGCAAGCTTTAGAACAAGATTTTGGATGTTTTCTTTCCTGGCAGAGTTTCTCCTTGCAAGATATGGTGGAAAAGCTTTTTGCTGAGTGTAGAGCGGCAAGACACGCAGAAGACGCAGATACGCAGCTCTCCGAAGCTAAGTGCCGGTCCCGGGCTTCTTTCGGCACAAACCGCTCTCAGGAGCTCCCTGCGCTCGCCACAATGCTCTGTGTGCGAAGAAGCCGCTTCTTCGCCTGCGGGAGAATCGGCGAGCGGCAGCTTCCCAAAGGCGAAGATGCAAGCTGCAGCACACAGGCACAGTGTGGGCAGCCTTCAGACTTAGAGAAAACAGTACTTTACCACTCTCCTGCCTTTTCCATGGTTATTCTATTGGAAAAGAACGAGTTTTGGACAACTACCTTTCATTCTTGCCAAACTCTTTGCAGACCCCCGTGCAAGCTTTAGAACAAGATTTTGGATGTTTTCTTTCCTGGCAGAGTTTCTCTTTGCAAGATATGGTGGGAAAGGTTTTTGCTGAGTGTAGAGCGGCAAGACACGCAGAAGACGCAGATACGCAGCTCTCCGAAGCTAAGTGCCGGTCCCGGGCTTCTTTCGGCACAAACCGCTCTCAGGAGCTCCCTGCGCTCGCCACAATGCTCTGTGTGCGAAGAAGCCGCT
This sequence comes from Molothrus aeneus, assembly GCF_037042795.1. Lineage (NCBI taxonomy): Eukaryota > Metazoa > Chordata > Aves > Passeriformes > Icteridae > Molothrus > Molothrus aeneus. Next base: position 52,726 of record NW_027099062.1, on the reverse strand, counting down.
TCTTCGCCTGCGGGAGAATCGGCGAGCGGCAGCTTCCCAAAGGCGAAGATGCAAGCTGCAGCACACAGGCACAGTGTGGGCAGCCTTCAGACTTAGAGAAAACAGTACTTTACCACTCTCCTGCCTTTTCCATGGTTATTCTATTGGAAAAGAACGAGTTTTGGACAACTACCTTTCATTCTTGCCAAACTCTTTGCAGACCTCCGTGCAAGCTTTAGAACAAGATTTTGGATGTTTTCTTTCCTGGCAGAGTTTCTCCTTGCAAAATATGGTGGAAAAGCTTTTTGCTGAGTGTAGAGCGGCAAGACACGCAGAAGACGCAGATACGCAGCTCTCCGAAGCTAAGTGCCGGTCCCGGGCTTCTTTCGGCACAAACCGCTCTCAGCAGCTCCCTGCGCTCGCCACAATGCTCTGTGTGCGAAGAAGCCGCTTCTTCGCCTGCGGGAGAATCGGCGAGCGGCAGCTTCCCAAAGGCGAAGATGCAAGCTGCAGCACGCAGGCACAGTGTGGGCAGCCTTCAGACTTAGAGAAAACAGTACTTTACCACTCTCCTGCCTTTTCCATGGTTATTCTATTGGAAAAGAACGAGTTTTGGACAACTACCTTTCATTCTTGCCAAACTCTTTGCAGACCTCCGTGCAAGCTTTAGAACAAGATTTTGGATGTTTTCTTTCCTGGCAGAGTTTCTCTTTGCAAGATATGGTGGGAAAGCTTTTTGCTGAGTGTAGAGCGGCAAGACACGCAGAAGACGCAGATACGCAGCTCTCCGAAGCTAAGTGCCGGTCCCGGGCTTCTTTCGGCACAAACCGCTCTCAGGAGCTCCCTGCGCTCGCCACAATGCTCTGTGTGCGAAGAAGCCGCTTCTTCGCCTCCGGGAGAATCGGCGAGCGGCAGCTTCCCAAAGGCGAAGATGCAAGCTGCAGCACACAGGCACAGTGTGGGCAGCCTTCAGACTTAGAGAAAACAGTACTTTACCACTCTCCTGCCTTTTCCATGGTTATTCTATTGGAAAAGAACGAGTTTTGGACAACTACCTTTCATTCTTGCCAAACTCTTTGCAGACCTCCGTGCAAGCTTTAGAACAAGATTTTGGATGTTTTCTTTCCTGGCAGAGTTTCTCCTTGCAAGATATGGTGGAAAAGCTTTTTGCTGAGTGTAGAGCGGCAAGACACGCAGAAGACGCAGATACGCAGCTCTCCGAAGCTAAGTGCCGGTCCCGGGCTTCTTTCGGCACAAACCGCTCTCAGGAGCTCCCTGCGCTCGCCACAATGCTCTGTGTGCGAAGAAGCCGCTTCTTCGCCTCCGGGAGAATCGGCGAGCGGCAGCTTCCCAAAGGCGAAGATGCAAGCTGCAGCACACAGGCACAGTGTGGGCAGCCTTCAGACTTAGAGAAAACAGTACTTTACCACTCTCCTGCCTTTTCCATGGTTATTCTATTGGAAAAGAACGAGTTTTGGACAACTACCTTTCATTCTTGCCAAACTCTTTGCAGACCTCCGTGCAAACTTTAGAACAAGATTTTGGATGTTTTCTTTCCTGGCAGAGTTTCTCCTTGCAAAATATGCTGGAAAAGCTTTTTGCTGAGTGTAGAGCGGCAAGACACGCAGAAGACGCAGATACGCAGCTCTCCGAAGCTAAGTGCCGGTCCCGGGCTTCTTTCGGCACAAACCGCTCTCAGGAGCTCCCTGCGCTCGCCACAATGCTCTGTGTGCGAAGAAGCCGCTTCTTCGCCTGCGGGAGAATCGGCGAGCGGCAGCTTGCCAAAGGCGAAGATGCAAGCTGCAGCACACAGGCACAGTGTGGGCAGCCTTCAGACTTAGAGAAAACAGTACTTTACCACTCTCCTGCCTTTTCCATGGTTATTCTATTGGAAAAGAACGAGTTTTGGACAACTACCTTTCATTCTTGCCAAACTCTTTGCAGACCCCCGTGCAAGCTTTAGAACAAGATTTTGGATGTTTTCTTTCCTGGCAGAGTTTCTCCTTGCAAGATATGGTGGAAAAGCTTTTTGCTGAGTGTAGAGCGGCAAGACACGCAGAAGACGCAGATACGCAGCTCTCCGAAGCTAAGTGCCGGTCCCGGGCTTCTTTCGGCACAAACCGCTCTCAGGAGCTCCCTGCGCTCGCCACAATGCTCTGTGTGCGAAGAAGCCGCTTCTTCGCCTGCGGGAGAATCGGCGAGCGGCAGCTTCCCAAAGGCGAAGATGCAAGCTGCAGCACACAGGCACAGTGTGGGCAGCCTTCAGACTTAGAGAAAACAGTACTTTACCACTCTCCTGCCTTTTCCATGGTTATTCTATTGGAAAAGAACGAGTTTTGGACAACTACCTTTCATTCTTGCCAAACTCTTTGCAGACCTCCGTGCAAGCTTTAGAACAAGATTTTGGATGTTTTCTTTCCTTGCAGAGTTTCTCCTTGCAAAATATGCTGGAAAAGCTTTTTGCTGAGTGTAGAGCGGCAAGACACGCAGAAGACGCAGATACGCAGCTCTCCGAAGCTAAGTGCCGGTCCCGGGCTTCTTTCGGCACAAACCGCTCTCAGGAGCTCCCTGCGCTCGCCACAATGCTCTGTGTGCGAAGAAGCCGCTTCTTCGCCTCCGGGAGAATCGGCGAGCGGCAGCTTCCCAAAGGCGAAGATGCAAGCTGCAGCACACAGGCACAGTGTGGGCAGCCTTCAGACTTAGAGAAAACAGTACTTTACCACTCTCCTGCCTTTTCCATGGTTATTCTATTGGAAAAGAACGAGTTTTGGACAACTACCTTTCATTCTTGCCAAACTCTTTGCAGACCCCCGTGCAAGCTTTAGAACAAGATTTTGGATGTTTTCTTTCCTGGCAGAGTTTCTCCTTGCAAGATATGGTGGAAAAGCTTTTTGCTGAGTGTAGAGCGGCAAGACACGCAGAAGACGCAGATACGCAGCTCTCCGAAGCTAAGTGCCGGTCCCGGGCTTCTTTCGGCACAAACCGCTCTCAGGAGCTCCCTGCGCTCGCCACAATGCTCTGTGTGCGAAGAAGCCGCTTCTTCGCCTGCGGGAGAATCGGCGAGCGGCAGCTTCCCAAAGGCGAAGATGCAAGCTGCAGCACACAGGCACAGTGTGGGCAGCCTTCAGACTTAGAGAAAACAGTACTTTACCACTCTCCTGCCTTTTCCATGGTTATTCTATTGGAAAAGAACGAGTTTTGGACAACTACCTTTCATTCTTGCCAAACTCTTTGCAGACCCCCGTGCAAGCTTTAGAACAAGATTTTGGATGTTTTCTTTCCTGGCAGAGTTTCTCTTTGCAAGATATGGTGGGAAAGGTTTTTGCTGAGTGTAGAGCGGCAAGACACGCAGAAGACGCAGATACGCAGCTCTCCGAAGCTAAGTGCCGGTCCCGGGCTTCTTTCGGCACAAACCGCTCTCAGGAGCTCCCTGCGCTCGCCACAATGCTCTGTGTGCGAAGAAGCCGCTTCTTCGCCTGCGGGAGAATCGGCGAGCGGCAGCTTCCCAAAGGCGAAGATGCAAGCTGCAGCACACAGGCACAGTGTGGGCAGCCTTCAGACTTAGAGAAAACAGTACTTTACCACTCTCCTGCCTTTTCCATGGTTATTCTATTGGAAAAGAACGAGTTTTGGACAACTACCTTTCATTCTTGCCAAACTCTTTGCAGACCTCCGTGCAAGCTTTAGAACAAGATTTTGGATGTTTTCTTTCCTGGCAGAGTTTCTCCTTGCAAAATATGGTGGAAAAGCTTTTGGCTGAGTGTAGAGCGGCAAGACACGCAGAAGACGCAGATACGCAGCTCTCCGAAGCTAAGTGCCGGTCCCGGGCTTCTTTCGGCACAAACCGCTCTCAGCAGCTCCCTGCGCTCGCCACAATGCTCTGTGTGCGAAGAAGCCGCTTCTTCGCCTGCGGGAGAATCGGCGAGCGGCAGCTTCCCAAAGGCGAAGATGCAAGCTGCAGCACGCAGGCACAGTGTGGGCAGCCTTCAGACTTAGAGAAAACAGTACTTTACCACTCTCCTGCCTTTTCCATGGTTATTCTATTGGAAAAGAACGAGTTTTGGACAACTACCTTTCATTCTTGCCAAACTCTTTGCAGACCTCCGTGCAAGCTTTAGAACAAGATTTTGGATGTTTTCTTTCCTGGCAGAGTTTCTCTTTGCAAGATATGGTGGGAAAGCTTTTTGCTGAGTGTAGAGCGGCAAGACACGCAGAAGACGCAGATACGCAGCTCTCCGAAGCTAAGTGCCGGTCCCGGGCTTCTTTCGGCACAAACCGCTCTCAGGAGCTCCCTGCGCTCGCCACAATGCTCTGTGTGCGAAGAAGCCGCTTCTTCGCCTCCGGGAGAATCGGCGAGCGGCAGCTTCCCAAAGGCGAAGATGCAAGCTGCAGCACACAGGCACAGTGTGGGCAGCCTTCAGACTTAGAGAAAACAGTACTTTACCACTCTCCTGCCTTTTCCATGGTTATTCTATTGGAAAAGAACGAGTTTTGGACAACTACCTTTCATTCTTGCCAAACTCTTTGCAGACCTCCGTGCAAGCTTTAGAACAAGATTTTGGATGTTTTCTTTCCTGGCAGAGTTTCTCCTTGCAAGATATGGTGGAAAAGCTTTTTGCTGAGTGTAGAGCGGCAAGACACGCAGAAGACGCAGATACGCAGCTCTCCGAAGCTAAGTGCCGGTCCCGGGCTTCTTTCGGCACAAACCGCTCTCAGGAGCTCCCTGCGCTCGCCACAATGCTCTGTGTGCGAAGAAGCCGCTTCTTCGCCTCCGGGAGAATCGGCGAGCGGCAGCTTCCCAAAGGCGAAGATGCAAGCTGCAGCACACAGGCACAGTGTGGGCAGCCTTCAGACTTAGAGAAAACAGTACTTTACCACTCTCCTGCCTTTTCCATGGTTATTCTATTGGAAAAGAACGAGTTTTGGACAACTACCTTTCATTCTTGCCAAACTCTTTGCAGACCTCCGTGCAAACTTTAGAACAAGATTTTGGATGTTTTCTTTCCTGGCAGAGTTTCTCCTTGCAAAATATGCTGGAAAAGCTTTTTGCTGAGTGTAGAGCGGCAAGACACGCAGAAGACGCAGATACGCAGCTCTCCGAAGCTAAGTGCCGGTCCCGGGCTTCTTTCGGCACAAACCGCTCTCAGGAGCTCCCTGCGCTCGCCACAATGCTCTGTGTGCGAAGAAGCCGCTTCTTCGCCTGCGGGAGAATCGGCGAGCGGCAGCTTCCCAAAGGCGAAGATGCAAGCTGCAGCACACAGGCACAGTGTGGGCAGCCTTCAGACTTAGAGAAAACAGTACTTTACCACTCTCCTGCCTTTTCCATGGTTATTCTATTGGAAAAGAACGAGTTTTGGACAACTACCTTTCATTCTTGCCAAACTCTTTGCAGACCCCCGTGCAAGCTTTAGAACAAGATTTTGGATGTTTTCTTTCCTGGCAGAGTTTCTCCTTGCAAGATATGGTGGAAAAGCTTTTTGCTGAGTGTAGAGCGGCAAGACACGCAGAAGACGCAGATACGCAGCTCTCCGAAGCTAAGTGCCGGTCCCGGGCTTCTTTCGGCACAAACCGCTCTCAGGAGCTCCCTGCGCTCGCCACAATGCTCTGTGTGCGAAGAAGCCGCTTCTTCGCCTGCGGGAGAATCGGCGAGCGGCAGCTTCCCAAAGGCGAAGATGCAAGCTGCAGCACACAGGCACAGTGTGGGCAGCCTTCAGACTTAGAGAAAACAGTACTTTACCACTCTCCTGCCTTTTCCATGGTTATTCTATTGGAAAAGAACGAGTTTTGGACAACTACCTTTCATTCTTGCCAAACTCTTTGCAGACCCCCGTGCAAGCTTTAGAACAAGATTTTGGATGTTTTCTTTCCTGGCAGAGTTTCTCTTTGCAAGATATGGTGGGAAAGGTTTTTGCTGAGTGTAGAGCGGCAAGACACGCAGAAGACGCAGATACGCAGCTCTCCGAAGCTAAGTGCCGGTCCCGGGCTTCTTTCGGCACAAACCGCTCTCAGGAGCTCCCTGCGCTCGCCACAATGCTCTGTGTGCGAAGAAGCCGCTTCTTCGCCTCCGGGAGAATCGGCGAGCGGCAGCTTCCCAAAGGCGAAGATGCAAGCTGCAGCACACAGGCACAGTGTGGGCAGCCTTCAGACTTAGAGAAAACAGTACTTTACCACTCTCCTGCCTTTTCCATGGTTATTCTATTGGAAAAGAACGAGTTTTGGACAACTACCTTTCATTCTTGCCAAACTCTTTGCAGACCTCCGTGCAAGCTTTAGAACAAGATTTTGGATGTTTTCTTTCCTGGCAGAGTTTCTCCTTGCAAGATATGGTGGAAAAGCTTTTTGCTGAGTGTAGAGCGGCAAGACACGCAGAAGACGCAGATACGCAGCTCTCCGAAGCTAAGTGCCGGTCCCGGGCTTCTTTCGGCACAAACCGCTCTCAGGAGCTCCCTGCGCTCGCCACAATGCTCTGTGTGCGAAGAAGCCGCTTCTTCGCCTGCGGGAGAATCGGCGAGCGGCAGCTTCCCAAAGGCGAAGATGCAAGTTGCAGCACACAGGCACAGTGTGGGCAGCCTTCAGACTTAGAGAAAACAGTACTTTACCACTCTCCTGCCTTTTCCATGGTTATTCTATTGGAAAAGAACGAGTTTTGGACAACTACCTTTCATTCTTGCCAAACTCTTTGCAGACCCCCGTGCAAGCTTTAGAACAAGATTTTGGATGTTTTCTTTCCTGGCAGAGTTTCTCTTTGCAAGATATGGTGGGAAAGCTTTTTGCTGAGTGTAGAGCGGCAAGACACGCAGAAGACGCAGATACGCAGCTCTCCGAAGCTAAGTGCCGGTCCCGGGCTTCTTTCGGCACAAACCGCTCTCAGGAGCTCCCTGCGCTCGCCACAATGCTCTGTGTGCGAAGAAGCCGCTTCTTCGCCTCCGGGAGAATCGGCGAGCGGCAGCTTCCCAAAGGCGAAGATGCAAGCTGCAGCACACAGGCACAGTGTGGGCAGCCTTCAGACTTAGAGAAAACAGTACTTTACCACTCTCCTGCCTTTTCCATGGTTATTCTATTGGAAAAGAACGAGTTTTGGACAACTACCTTTCATTCTTGCCAAACTCTTTGCAGACCTCCGTGCAAGCTTTAGAACAAGATTTTGGATGTTTTCTTTCCTTGCAGAGTTTCTCCTTGCAAGATATGCTGGAAAAGCTTTTTGCTGAGTGTAGAGCGGCAAGACACGCAGAAGACGCAGATACGCAGCTCTCCGAAGCTAAGTGCCGGTCCCGGGCTTCTTTCGGCACAAACCGCTCTCAGGAGCTCCCTGCGCTCGCCACAATGCTCTGTGTGCGAAGAAGCCGCTTCTTCGCCTGCGGGAGAATCGGCGAGCGGCAGCTTCCCAAAGGCGAAGATGCAAGCTGCGGCACACAGGCACAGTGTGGGCAGCCTTCAGACTTAGAGAAAACAGTACTTTACCACTCTCCTGCCTTTTCCATGGTTATTCTATTGGAAAAGAACGAGTTTTGGACAACTACCTTTCATTCTTGCCAAACTCTTTGCAGACCTCCGTGCAAGCTTTAGAACAAGATTTTGGATGTTTTCTTTCCTGGCAGAGTTTCTCCTTGCAAGATATGGTGGGAAAGGTTTTTGCTGAGTGTAGAGCGGCAAGACACGCAGAAGACGCAGATACGCAGCTCTCCGAAGCTAAGTGCCGGTCCCGGGCTTCTTTCGGCACAAACCGCTCTCAGGAGCTCCCTGCGCTCGCCACAATGCTCTGTGTGCGAAGAAGCCGCTTCTTCGCCTCCGGGAGAATCGGCGAGCGGCAGCTTCCCAAAGGCGAAGATGCAAGCTGCAGCACACAGGCACAGTGTGGGCAGCATTCAGACTTAGAGAAAACAGTACTTTACCACTCTCCTGCCTTTTCCATGTTTATTCTATTGGAAAAGAACGAGTTTTGGACAACTACCTTTCATTCTTGCCAAACTCTTTGCAGACCCCCGTGCAAGCTTTAGAACAAGATTTTGGATGTTTTCTTTCCTGGCAGAGTTTCTCCTTGCAAGATATGGTGGAAAAGCTTTTTGCTGAGTGTAGAGCGGCAAGACACGCAGAAGACGCAGATACGCAGCTCTCCGAAGCTAAGTGCCGGTCCCGGGCTTCTTTCGGCACAAACCGCTCTCAGGAGCTCCCTGCGCTCGCCACAATGCTCTGTGTGCGAAGAAGCCGCTTCTTCGCCTCCGGGAGAATCGGCGAGCGGCAGCTTCCCAAAGGCGAAGATGCAAGCTGCAGCACACAGGCACAGTGTGGGCAGCCTTCAGACTTAGAGAAAACAGTACTTTACCACTCTCCTGCCTTTTCCATGGTTATTCTATTGGAAAAGAACGAGTTTTGGACAACTACCTTTCATTCTTGCCAAACTCTTTGCAGACCCCCGTGCAAGCTTTAGAACAAGATTTTGGATGTTTTCTTTCCTGGCAGAGTTTCTCCTTGCAAGATATGGTGGAAAAGCTTTTTGCTGAGTGTAGAGCGGCAAGACACGCAGAAGACGCAGATACGCAGCTCTCCGAAGCTAAGTGCCGGTCCCGGGCTTCTTTCGGCACAAACCGCTCTCAGGAGCTCCCTGCGCTCGCCACAATGCTCTGTGTGCGAAGAAGCCGCTTCTTCGCCTCCGGGAGAATCGGCGAGCGGCAGCTTCCCAAAGGCGAAGATGCAAGCTGCAGCACACAGGCACAGTGTGGGCAGCCTTCAGACTTAGAGAAAACAGTACTTTACCACTCTCCTGCCTTTTCCATGGTTATTCTATTGGAAAAGAACGAGTTTTGGACAACTACCTTTCATTCTTGCCAAACTCTTTGCAGACCCCCGTGCAAGCTTTAGAACAAGATTTTGGATGTTTTCTTTCCTGGCAGAGTTTCTCCTTGCAAGATATGGTGGAAAAGCTTTTTGCTGAGTGTAGAGCGGCAAGACACGCAGAAAACGCAGATACGCAGCTCTCTGAAGCTAAGTGCCGGTCCCGGGCTTCTTTCGGCACAAACCGCTCTCAGGAGCTCCCTGCGCTCGCCACAATGCTCTGTGTGCGAAGAAGCCGCTTCTTCGCCTGCGGGAGAATCGGCGAGCGGCAGCTTCCCAAAGGCGAAGATGCAAGCTGCGGCACACAGGCACAGTGTGGGCAGCCTTCAGACTTAGAGAAAACAGTACTTTACCACTCTCCTGCCTTTTCCATGGTTATTCTATTGGAAAAGAACGAGTTTTGGACAACTACCTTTCATTCTTGCCAAACTCTTTGCAGACCCCCGTGCAAGCTTTAGAACAAGATTTTGGATGTTTTCTTTCCTGGCAGAGTTTCTCCTTGCAAGATATGGTGGGAAAGGTTTTTGCTGAGTGTAGAGCGGCAAGACACGCAGAAGACGCAGATACGCAGCTCTCCGAAGCTAAGTGCCGGTCCCGGGCTTCTTTCGGCACAAACCGCTCTCAGGAGCTCCCTGCGCTCGCCACAATGCTCTGTGTGCGAAGAAGCCGCTTCTTCGCCTCCGGGAGAATCGGCGAGCGGCAGCTTCCCAAAGGCGAAGATGCAAGCTGCAGCACACAGGCACAGTGTGGGCAGCCTTCAGACTTAGAGAAAACAGTACTTTACCACTCTCCTGCCTTTTCCATGGTTATTCTATTGGAAAAGAACGAGTTTTGGACAACTACCTTTCATTCCTGCCAAACTCTTTGCAGACCCCCGTGCAAGCTTTAGAACAAGATTTTGGATGTTTTCTTTCCTGGCAGAGTTTCTCCTTGCAAGATATGGTGGAAAAGCTTTTTGCTGAGTGTAGAGCGGCAAGACACGCAGAAGACGCAGATACGCAGCTCTCCGAAGCTAAGTGCCGGTCCCGGGCTTCTTTCGGCACAAACCGCTCTCAGGAGCTCCCTGCGCTCGCCACAATGCTCTGTGTGCGAAGAAGCCGCTTCTTCGCCTCCGGGAGAATCGGCGAGCGGCAGCTTCCCAAAGGCGAAGATGCAAGCTGCAGCACACAGGCACAGTGTGGGCAGCCTTCAGACTTAGAGAAAACAGTACTTTACCACTCTCCTGCCTTTTCCATGGTTATTCTATTGGAAAAGAACGAGTTTTGGACAACTACCTTTCATTCTTGCCAAACTCTTTGCAGACCTCCGTGCAAGCTTTAGAACAAGATTTTGGATGTTTTCTTTCCTGGCAGAGTTTCTCCTTGCAAGATATGGTGGAAAAGCTTTTTGCTGAGTGTAGAGCGGCAAGACACGCAGAAGACGCAGATACGCAGCTCTCCGAAGCTAAGTGCCGGTCCCGGGCTTCTTTCGGCACAAACCGCTCTCAGGAGCTCCCTGCGCTCGCCACAATGCTCTGTGTGCGAAGAAGCCGCTTCTTCGCCTCCGGGAGAATCGGCGAGCGGCAGCTTCCCAAAGGCGAAGATGCAAGCTGCAGCACACAGGCACAGTGTGGGCAGCCTTCAGACTTAGAGAAAACAGTACTTTACCACTCTCCTGCCTTTTCCATGGTTATTCTATTGGAAAAGAACGAGTTTTGGACAACTACCTTTCATTCCTGCCAAACTCTTTGCAGACCCCTGTGCAAGCTTTAGAACAAGATTTTGGATGTTTTCTTTCCTGGCAGAGTTTCTCCTTGCAAAATATGGTGGAAAAGCTTTTTGCTGAGTGTAGAGCGGCAAGACACGCAGAAGACGCAGATACGCAGCTCTCCGAAGCTAAGTGCCGGTCCCGGGCTTCTTTCGGCACAAACCGCTCTCAGGAGCTCCCTGCGCTCGCCACAATGCTCTGTGTGCGAAGAAGCCGCTTCTTCGCCTCCGGGAGAATCGGCGAGCGGCAGCTTCCCAAAGGCGAAGATGCAAGCTGCAGCACACAGGCACAGTGTGGGCAGCCTTCAGACTTAGAGAAAACAGTACTTTACCACTCTCCTGCCTTTTCCATGGTTATTCTATTGGAAAAGAACGAGTTTTGGACAACTACCTTTCATTCTTGCCAAACTCTTTGCAGACCTCCGTGCAAGCTTTAGAACAAGATTTTGGATGTTTTCTTTCCTTGCAGAGTTTCTCCTTGCAAGATATGCTGGAAAAGCTTTTTGCTGAGTGTAGAGCGGCAAGACACGCAGAAGACGCAGATACGCAGCTCTCCGAAGCTAAGTGCCGGTCCCGGGCTTCTTTCGGCACAAACCGCTCTCAGGAGCTCCCTGCGCTCGCCACAATGCTCTGTGTGCGAAGAAGCCGCTTCTTCGCCTGCGGGAGAATCGGCGAGCGGCAGCTTCCCAAAGGCGAAGATGCAAGCTGCGGCACACAGGCACAGTGTGGGCAGCCTTCAGACTTAGAGAAAACAGTACTTTACCACTCTCCTGCCTTTTCCATGGTTATTCTATTGGAAAAGAACGAGTTTTGGACAACTACCTTTCATTCTTGCCAAACTCTTTGCAGACCTCCGTGCAAGCTTTAGAACAAGATTTTGGATGTTTTCTTTCCTGGCAGAGTTTCTCCTTGCAAGATATGGTGGGAAAGGTTTTTGCTGAGTGTAGAGCGGCAAGACACGCAGAAGACGCAGATACGCAGCTCTCCGAAGCTAAGTGCCGGTCCCGGGCTTCTTTCGGCACAAACCGCTCTCAGGAGCTCCCTGCGCTCGCCACAATGCTCTGTGTGCGAAGAAGCCGCTTCTTCGCCTCCGGGAGAATCGGCGAGCGGCAGCTTCCCAAAGGCGAAGATGCAAGCTGCAGCACACAGGCACAGTGTGGGCAGCATTCAGACTTGGAGAAAACAGTACTTGACCACTCTCCTGCCTTTTCCATGTTTATTCTATTGGAAAAGAACGAGTTTTGGACAACTACCTTTCATTCTTGCCAAACTCTTTGCAGACCCCCGTGCAAGCTTTAGAACAAGATTTTGGATGTTTTCTTTCCTGGCAGAGTTTCTCCTTGCAAGATATGGTGGAAAAGCTTTTTGCTGAGTGTAGAGCGGCAAGACACGCAGAAGACGCAGATACGCAGCTCTCCGAAGCTAAGTGCCGGTCCCGGGCTTCTTTCGGCACAAACCGCTCTCAGGAGCTCCCTGCGCTCGCCACAATGCTCTGTGTGCGAAGAAGCCGCTTCTTCGCCTCCGGGAGAATCGGCGAGCGGCAGCTTCCCAAAGGCGAAGATGCAAGCTGCAGCACGCAGGCACAGTGTGGGCAGCCTTCAGACTTCGAGAAAACAGTACTTTACCACTCTCCTGCCTTTTCCATGGTTATTCTATTGGAAAAGAACGAGTTTTGGACAACTACCTTTCATTCTTGCCAAACTCTTTGCAGACCCCCGTGCAAGCTTTAGAACAAGATTTTGGATGTTTTCTTTCCTGGCAGAGTTTCTCCTTGCAAGATATGGTGGGAAAGGTTTTTGCTGAGTGTAGAGCGGCAAGACACGCAGAAGACGCAGATACGCAGCTCTCCGAAGCTAAGTGCCGGTCCCGGGCTTCTTTCGGCACAAACCGCTCTCAGGAGCTCCCTGCGCTCGCCACAATGCTCTGTGTGCGAAGAAGCCGCTTCTTCGCCTCCGGGAGAATCGGCGAGCGGCAGCTTCCCAAAGGCGAAGATGCAAGCTGCAGCACACAGGCACAGTGTGGGCAGCCTTCAGACTTAGAGAAAACAGTACTTTACCACTCTCCTGCCTTTTCCATGGTTATTCTATTGGAAAAGAACGAGTTTTGGACAACTACCTTTCATTCTTGCCAAACTCTTTGCAGACCCCCGTGCAAGCTTTAGAACAAGATTTTGGATGTTTTCTTTCCTGGCAGAGTTTCTCCTTGCAAGATATGGTGGAAAAGCTTTTTGCTGAGTGTAGAGCGGCAAGACACGCAGAAAACGCAGATACGCAGCTCTCTGAAGCTAAGTGCCGGTCCCGGGCTTCTTTCGGCACAAACCGCTCTCAGGAGCTCCCTGCGCTCGCCACAATGCTCTGTGTGCGAAGAAGCCGCTTCTTCGCCTGCGGGAGAATCGGCGAGCGGCAGCTTCCCAAAGGCGAAGATGCAAGCTGCAGCACACAGGCACAGTGTGGGCAGCCTTCAGACTTAGAGAAAACAGTACTTTACCACTCTCCTGCCTTTTCCATGGTTATTCTATTGGAAAAGAACGAGTTTTGGACAACTACCTTTCATTCTTGCCAAACTCTTTGCAGACCCCCGTGCAAGCTTTAGAACAAGATTTTGGATGTTTTCTTTCCTGGCAGAGTTTCTCCTTGCAAGATATGGTGGGAAAGGTTTTTGCTGAGTGTAGAGCGGCAAGACACGCAGAAGACGCAGATACGCAGCTCTCCGAAGCTAAGTGCCGGTCCCGGGCTTCTTTCGGCACAAACCGCTCTCAGGAGCTCCCTGCGCTCGCCACAATGCTCTGTGTGCGAAGAAGCCGCTTCTTCGCCTGCGGGAGAATCGGCGAGCGGCAGCTTCCCAAAGGCGAAGATGCAAGCTGCAGCACACAGGCACAGTGTGGGCAGCCTTCAGACTTAGAGAAAACAGTACTTTACCACTCTCCTGCCTTTTCCATGGTTATTCTATTGGAAAAGAACGAGTTTTGGACAACTACCTTTCATTCTTGCCAAACTCTTTGCAGACCTCCGTGCAAGCTTTAGAACAAGATTTTGGATGTTTTCTTTCCTGGCAGAGTTTCTCCTTGCAAAATATGGTGGAAAAGCTTTTGGCTGAGTGTAGAGCGGCAAGACACGCAGAAGACGCAGATACGCAGCTCTCCGAAGCTAAGTGCCGGTCCCGGGCTTCTTTCGGCACAAACCGCTCTCAGCAGCTCCCTGCGCTCGCCACAATGCTCTGTGTGCGAAGAAGCCGCTTCTTCGCCTGCGGGAGAATCGGCGAGCGGCAGCTTCCCAAAGGCGAAGATGCAAGCTGCAGCACGCAGGCACAGTGTGGGCAGCCTTCAGACTTAGAGAAAACAGTACTTTACCACTCTCCTGCCTTTTCCATGGTTATTCTATTGGAAAAGAACGAGTTTTGGACAACTACCTTTCATTCTTGCCAAACTCTTTGCAGACCTCCGTGCAAGCTTTAGAACAAGATTTTGGATGTTTTCTTTCCTGGCAGAGTTTCTCTTTGCAAGATATGGTGGGAAAGCTTTTTGCTGAGTGTAGAGCGGCAAGACACGCAGAAGACGCAGATACGCAGCTCTCCGAAGCTAAGTGCCGGTCCCGGGCTTCTTTCGGCACAAACCGCTCTCAGGAGCTCCCTGCGCTCGCCACAATGCTCTGTGTGCGAAGAAGCCGCTTCTTCGCCTCCGGGAGAATCGGCGAGCGGCAGCTTCCCAAAGGCGAAGATGCAAGCTGCAGCACACAGGCACAGTGTGGGCAGCCTTCAGACTTAGAGAAAACAGTACTTTACCACTCTCCTGCCTTTTCCATGGTTATTCTATTGGAAAAGAACGAGTTTTGGACAACTACCTTTCATTCTTGCCAAACTCTTTGCAGACCTCCGTGCAAGCTTTAGAACAAGATTTTGGATGTTTTCTTTCCTGGCAGAGTTTCTCCTTGCAAGATATGGTGGAAAAGCTTTTTGCTGAGTGTAGAGCGGCAAGACACGCAGAAGACGCAGATACGCAGCTCTCCGAAGCTAAGTGCCGGTCCCGGGCTTCTTTCGGCACAAACCGCTCTCAGGAGCTCCCTGCGCTCGCCACAATGCTCTGTGTGCGAAGAAGCCGCTTCTTCGCCTCCGGGAGAATCGGCGAGCGGCAGCTTCCCAAAGGCGAAGATGCAAGCTGCAGCACACAGGCACAGTGTGGGCAGCCTTCAGACTTAGAGAAAACAGTACTTTACCACTCTCCTGCCTTTTCCATGGTTATTCTATTGGAAAAGAACGAGTTTTGGACAACTACCTTTCATTCTTGCCAAACTCTTTGCAGACGCCCGTGCAAACTTTAGAACAAGATTTTGGATGTTTTCTTTCCTGGCAGAGTTTCTCCTTGCAAAATATGCTGGAAAAGCTTTTTGCTGAGTGTAGAGCGGCAAGACACGCAGAAGACGCAGATACGCAGCTCTCCGAAGCTAAGTGCCGGTCCCGGGCTTCTTTCGGCACAAACCGCTCTCAGGAGCTCCCTGCGCTCGCCACAATGCTCTGTGTGCGAAGAAGCCGCTTCTTCGCCTCCGGGAGAATCGGCGAGCGGCAGCTTCCCAAAGGCGAAGATGCAAGCTGCAGCACACAGGCACAGTGTGGGCAGCCTTCAGACTTAGAGAAAACAGTACTTTACCACTCTCCTGCCTTTTCCATGGTTATTCTATTGGAAAAGAACGAGTTTTGGACAACTACCTTTCATTCTTGCCAAACTCTTTGCAGACCCCCGTGCAAGCTTTAGAACAAGATTTTGGATGTTTTCTTTCCTGGCAGAGTTTCTCCTTGCAAGATATGGTGGAAAAGCTTTTTGCTGAGTGTAGAGCGGCAAGACACGCAGAAGACGCAGATACGCAGCTCTCCGAAGCTAAGTGCCGGTCCCGGGCTTCTTTCGGCACAAACCGCTCTCAGGAGCTCCCTGCGCTCGCCACAATGCTCTGTGTGCGAAGAAGCCGCTTCTTCGCCTGCGGGAGAATCGGCGAGCGGCAGCTTCCCAAAGGCGAAGATGCAAGCTGCAGCACACAGGCACAGTGTGGGCAGCCTTCAGACTTAGAGAAAACAGTACTTTACCACTCTCCTGCCTTTTCCATGGTTATTCTATTGGAAAAGAACGAGTTTTGGACAACTACCTTTCATTCTTGCCAAACTCTTTGCAGACCCCCGTGCAAGCTTTAGAACAAGATTTTGGATGTTTTCTTTCCTGGCAGAGTTTCTCTTTGCAAGATATGGTGGGAAAGGTTTTTGCTGAGTGTAGAGCGGCAAGACACGCAGAAGACGCAGATACGCAGCTCTCCGAAGCTAAGTGCCGGTCCCGGGCTTCTTTCGGCACAAACCGCTCTCAGGAGCTCCCTGCGCTCGCCACAATGCTCTGTGTGCGAAGAAGCCGCTTCTTCGCCTCCGGGAGAATCGGCGAGCGGCAGCTTCCCAAAGGCGAAGATGCAAGCTGCAGCACACAGGCACAGTGTGGGCAGCCTTCAGACTTAGAGAAAACAGTACTTTACCACTCTCCTGCCTTTTCCATGGTTATTCTATTGGAAAAGAACGAGTTTTGGACAACTACCTTTCATTCTTGCCAAACTCTTTGCAGACCTCCGTGCAAGCTTTAGAACAAGATTTTGGATGTTTTCTTTCCTGGCAGAGTTTCTCCTTGCAAGATATGGTGGAAAAGCTTTTTGCTGAGTGTAGAGCGGCAAGACACGCAGAAGACGCAGATACGCAGCTCTCCGAAGCTAAGTGCCGGTCCCGGGCTTCTTTCGGCACAAACCGCTCTCAGGAGCTCCCTGCGCTCGCCACAATGCTCTGTGTGCGAAGAAGCCGCTTCTTCGCCTGCGGGAGAATCGGCGAGCGGCAGCTTCCCAAAGGCGAAGATGCAAGTTGCAGCACACAGGCACAGTGTGGGCAGCCTTCAGACTTAGAGAAAACAGTACTTTACCACTCTCCTGCCTTTTCCATGGTTATTCTATTGGAAAAGAACGAGTTTTGGACAACTACCTTTCATTCTTGCCAAACTCTTTGCAGACCCCCGTGCAAGCTTTAGAACAAGATTTTGGATGTTTTCTTTCCTGGCAGAGTTTCTCCTTGCAAGATATGCTGGAAAAGCTTTTTGCTGAGTGTAGAGCGGCAAGACACGCAGAAGACGCAGATACGCAGCTCTCCGAAGCTAAGTGCCGGTCCCGGGCTTCTTTCGGCACAAACCGCTCTCAGGAGCTCCCTGCGCTCGCCACAATGCTCTGTGTGCGAAGAAGCCGCTTCTTCGTCTCCGGGAGAATCGGCGAGCGGCAGCTTCCCAAAGGCGAAGATGCAAGCTGCAGCACACAGGCACAGTGTGGGCAGCCTTCAGACTTAGAGAAAACAGTACTTTACCACTCTCCTGCCTTTTCCATGGTTATTCTATTGGAAAAGAACGAGTTTTGGACAACTACCTTTCATTCTTGCCAAACTCTTTGCAGACCTCCGTGCAAGCTTTAGAACAAGATTTTGGATGTTTTCTTTCCTGGCAGAGTTTCTCCTTGCAAGATATGGTGGAAAAGCTTTTTGCTGAGTGTAGAGCGGCAAGACACGCAGAAGACGCAGATACGCAGCTCTCCGAAGCTAAGTGCCGGTCCCGGGCTTCTTTCGGCACAAACCGCTCTCAGGAGCTCCCTGCGCTCGCCACAATGCTCTGTGTGCGAAGAAGCCGCTTCTTCGCCTCCGGGAGAATCGGCGAGCGGCAGCTTCCCAAAGGCGAAGATGCAAGCTGCAGCACACAGGCACAGTGTGGGCAGCCTTCAGACTTAGAGAAAACAGTACTTTACCACTCTCCTGCCTTTTCCATGGTTATTCTATTGGAAAAGAACGAGTTTTGGACAACTACCTTTCATTCTTGCCAAACTCTTTGCAGACCTCCGTGCAAACTTTAGAACAAGATTTTGGATGTTTTCTTTCCTGGCAGAGTTTCTCCTTGCAAAATATGCTGGAAAAGCTTTTTGCTGAGTGTAGAGCGGCAAGACACGCAGAAGACGCAGATACGCAGCTCTCCGAAGCTAAGTGCCGGTCCCGGGCTTCTTTCGGCACAAACCGCTCTCAGGAGCTCCCTGCGCTCGCCACAATGCTCTGTGTGCGAAGAAGCCGCTTCTTCGCCTCCGGGAGAATCGGCGAGCGGCAGCTTCCCAAAGGCGAAGATGCAAGCTGCAGCACACAGGCACAGTGTGGGCAGCCTTCAGACTTAGAGAAAACAGTACTTTACCACTCTCCTGCCTTTTCCATGGTTATTCTATTGGAAAAGAACGAGTTTTGGACAACTACCTTTCATTCTTGCCAAACTCTTTGCAGACCTCCGTGCAAGCTTTAGAACAAGATTTTGGATGTTTTCTTTCCTGGCAGAGTTTCTCCTTGCAAGATATGGTGGAAAAGCTTTTTGCTGAGTGTAGAGCGGCAAGACACGCAGAAGACGCAGATACGCAGCTCTCCGAAGCTAAGTGCCGGTCCCGGGCTTCTTTCGGCACAAACCGCTCTCAGGAGCTCCCTGCGCTCGCCACAATGCTCTGTGTGCGAAGAAGCCGCTTCTTCGCCTGCGGGAGAATCGGCGAGCGGCAGCTTCCCAAAGGCGAAGATGCAAGTTGCAGCACACAGGCACAGTGTGGGCAGCCTTCAGACTTAGAGAAAACAGTACTTTACCACTCTCCTGCCTTTTCCATGGTTATTCTATTGGAAAAGAACGAGTTTTGGACAACTACCTTTCATTCTTGCCAAACTCTTTGCAGACCCCCGTGCAAGCTTTAGAACAAGATTTTGGATGTTTTCTTTCCTGGCAGAGTTTCTCTTTGCAAGATATGGTGGGAAAGCTTTTTGCTGAGTGTAGAGCGGCAAGACACGCAGAAGACGCAGATACGCAGCTCTCCGAAGCTAAGTGCCGGTCCCGGGCTTCTTTCGGCACAAACCGCTCTCAGGAGCTCCCTGCGCTCGCCACAATGCTCTGTGTGCGAAGAAGCCGCTTCTTCGTCTCCGGGAGAATCGGCGAGCGGCAGCTTCCCAAAGGCGAAGATGCAAGCTGCAGCACACAGGCACAGTGTGGGCAGCCTTCAGACTTAGAGAAAACAGTACTTTACCACTCTCCTGCCTTTTCCATGGTTATTCTATTGGAAAAGAACGAGTTTTGGACAACTACCTTTCATTCTTGCCAAACTCTTTGCAGACCTCCGTGCAAGCTTTAGAACAAGATTTTGGATGTTTTCTTTCCTGGCAGAGTTTCTCCTTGCAAGATATGGTGGAAAAGCTTTTTGCTGAGTGTAGAGCGGCAAGACACGCAGAAGACGCAGATACGCAGCTCTCCGAAGCTAAGTGCCGGTCCCGGGCTTCTTTCGGCACAAACCGCTCTCAGGAGCTCCCTGCGCTCGCCACAATGCTCTGTGTGCGAAGAAGCCGCTTCTTCGCCTCCGGGAGAATCGGCGAGCGGCAGCTTCCCAAAGGCGAAGATGCAAGCTGCAGCACACAGGCACAGTGTGGGCAGCCTTCAGACTTAGAGAAAACAGTACTTTACCACTCTCCTGCCTTTTCCATGGTTATTCTATTGGAAAAGAACGAGTTTTGGACAACTACCTTTCATTCTTGCCAAACTCTTTGCAGACCTCCGTGCAAACTTTAGAACAAGATTTTGGATGTTTTCTTTCCTGGCAGAGTTTCTCCTTGCAAAATATGCTGGAAAAGCTTTTTGCTGAGTGTAGAGCGGCAAGACACGCAGAAGACGCAGATACGCAGCTCTCCGAAGCTAAGTGCCGGTCCCGGGCTTCTTTCGGCACAAACCGCTCTCAGGAGCTCCCTGCGCTCGCCACAATGCTCTGTGTGCGAAGAAGCCGCTTCTTCGCCTCCGGGAGAATCGGCGAGCGGCAGCTTCCCAAAGGCGAAGATGCAAGCTGCAGCACACAGGCACAGTGTGGGCAGCCTTCAGACTTAGAGAAAACAGTACTTTACCACTCTCCTGCCTTTTCCATGGTTATTCTATTGGAAAAGAACGAGTTTTGGACAACTACCTTTCATTCTTGCCAAACTCTTTGCAGACCCCCGTGCAAGCTTTAGAACAAGATTTTGGATGTTTTCTTTCCTGGCAGAGTTTCTCCTTGCAAGATATGGTGGAAAAGCTTTTTGCTGAGTGTAGAGCGGCAAGACACGCAGAAGACGCAGATACGCAGCTCTCCGAAGCTAAGTGCCGGTCCCGGGCTTCTTTCGGCACAAACCGCTCTCAGGAGCTCCCTGCGCTCGCCACAATGCTCTGTGTGCGAAGAAGCCGCTTCTTCGCCTCCGGGAGAATCGGCGAGCGGCAGCTTCCCAAAGGCGAAGATGCAAGCTGCAGCACACAGGCACAGTGTGGGCAGCCTTCAGACTTAGAGAAAACAGTACTTTACCACTCTCCTGCCTTTTCCATGGTTATTCTATTGGAAAAGAACGAGTTTTGGACAACTACCTTTCATTCTTGCCAAACTCTTTGCAGACCTCCGTGCAAGCTTTAGAACAAGATTTTGGATGTTTTCTTTCCTGGCAGAGTTTCTCCATGCAAGATATGGTGGGAAAGGTTTTTGCTGAGTGTAGAGCGGCAAGACACGCAGAAGACGCAGATACGCAGCTCTCCGAAGCTAAGTGCCGGTCCCGGGCTTCTTTCGGCACAAACCGCTCTCAGGAGCTCCCTGCGCTCGCCACAATGCTCTGTGTGCGAAGAAGCCGCTTCTTCGCCTGCGGGAGAATCGGCGAGCGGCAGCTTCCCAAAGGCGAAGATGCAAGCTGCAGCACACAGGCACAGTGTGGGCAGCCTTCAGACTTAGAGAAAACAGTACTTTACCACTCTCCTGCCTTTTCCATGGTTATTCTATTGGAAAAGAACGAGTTTTGGACAACTACCTTTCATTCTTGCCAAACTCTTTGCAGACCCCCGTGCAAGCTTTAGAACAAGATTTTGGATGTTTTCTTTCCTGGCAGAGTTTCTCCTTGCAAGATATGGTGGAAAAGCTTTTTGCTGAGTGTAGAGCGGCAAGACACGCAGAAGACGCAGATACGCAGCTCTCTGAAGCTAAGTGCCGGTCCCGGGCTTCTTTCGGCACAAACCGCTCTCAGGAGCTCCCTGCGCTCGCCACAATGCTCTGTGTGCGAAGAAGCCGCTTCTTCGCCTCCGGGAGAATCGGCGAGCGGCAGCTTCCCAAAGGCGAAGATGCAAGCTGCAGCACACAGGCACAGTGTGGGCAGCCTTCAGACTTAGAGAAAACAGTACTTTACCACTCTCCTGCCTTTTCCATGGTTATTCTATTGGAAAAGAACGAGTTTTGGACAACTACCTTTCATTCTTGCCAAACTCTTTGCAGACCCCCGTGCAAGCTTTAGAACAAGATTTTGGATGTTTTCTTTCCTGGCAGAGTTTCTCCTTGCAAGATATGGTGGAAAAGCTTTTTGCTGAGTGTAGAGCGGCAAGACACGCAGAAGACGCAGATACGCAGCTCTCCGAAGCTAAGTGCCGGTCCCGGGCTTCTTTCGGCACAAACCGCTCTCAGGAGCTCCCTGCGCTCGCCACAATGCTCTGTGTGCGAAGAAGCCGCTTCTTCGCCTCCGGGAGAATCGGCGAGCGGCAGCTTCCCAAAGGCGAAGATGCAAGCTGCAGCACACAGGCACAGTGTGGGCAGCCTTCAGACTTAGAGAAAACAGTACTTTACCACTCTCCTGCCTTTTCCATGGTTATTCTATTGGAAAAGAACGAGTTTTGGACAACTACCTTTCATTCCTGCCAAACTCTTTGCAGACCCCCGTGCAAGCTTTAGAACAAGATTTTGGATGTTTTCTTTCCTGGCAGAGTTTCTCCTTGCAAAATATGGTGGAAAAGCTTTTTGCTGAGTGTAGAGCGGCAAGACACGCAGAAGACGCAGATACGCAGCTCTCCGAAGCTAAGTGCCGGTCCCGGGCTTCTTTCGGCACAAACCGCTCTCAGGAGCTCCCTGCGCTCGCCACAATGCTCTGTGTGCGAAGAAGCCGCTTCTTCGCCTCCGGGAGAATCGGCGAGCGGCAGCTTCCCAAAGGCGAAGATGCAAGCTGCAGCACACAGGCACAGTGTGGGCAGCCTTCAGACTTAGAGAAAACAGTACTTTACCACTCTCCTGCCTTTTCCATGGTTATTCTATTGGAAAAGAACGAGTTTTGGACAACTACCTTTCATTCTTGCCAAACTCTTTGCAGACCTCCGTGCAAGCTTTAGAACAAGATTTTGGATGTTTTCTTTCCTGGCAGAGTTTCTCCTTGCAAGATATGGTGGAAAAGCTTTTTGCTGAGTGTAGAGCGGCAAGACACGCAGAAGACGCAGATACGCAGCTCTCCGAAGCTAAGTGCCGGTCCCGGGCTTCTTTCGGCACAAACCGCTCTCAGGAGCTCCCTGCGCTCGCCACAATGCTCTGTGTGCGAAGAAGCCGCTTCTTCGCCTCCGGGAGAATCGGCGAGCGGCAGCTTCCCAAAGGCGAAGATGCAAGCTGCAGCACACAGGCACAGTGTGGGCAGCCTTCAGACTTAGAGAAAACAGTACTTTACCACTCTCCTGCCTTTTCCATGGTTATTCTATTGGAAAAGAACGAGTTTTGGACAACTACCTTTCATTCCTGCCAAACTCTTTGCAGACCCCCGTGCAAGCTTTAGAACAAGATTTTGGATGTTTTCTTTCCTGGCAGAGTTTCTCCTTGCAAAATATGGTGGAAAAGCTTTTTGCTGAGTGTAGAGCGGCAAGACACGCAGAAGACGCAGATACGCAGCTCTCCGAAGCTAAGTGCCGGTCCCGGGCTTCTTTCGGCACAAACCGCTCTCAGGAGCTCCCTGCGCTCGCCACAATGCTCTGTGTGCGAAGAAGCCGCTTCTTCGCCTCCGGGAGAATCGGCGAGCGGCAGCTTCCCAAAGGCGAAGATGCAAGCTGCAGCACACAGGCACAGTGTGGGCAGCCTTCAGACTTAGAGAAAACAGTACTTTACCACTCTCCTGCCTTTTCCATGGTTATTCTATTGGAAAAGAACGAGTTTTGGACAACTACCTTTCATTCTTGCCAAACTCTTTGCAGACCTCCGTGCAAGCTTTAGAACAAGATTTTGGATGTTTTCTTTCCTTGCAGAGTTTCTCCTTGCAAGATATGCTGGAAAAGCTTTTTGCTGAGTGTAGAGCGGCAAGACACGCAGAAGACGCAGATACGCAGCTCTCCGAAGCTAAGTGCCGGTCCCGGGCTTCTTTCGGCACAAACCGCTCTCAGGAGCTCCCTGCGCTCGCCACAATGCTCTGTGTGCGAAGAAGCCGCTTCTTCGCCTGCGGGAGAATCGGCGAGCGGCAGCTTCCCAAAGGCGAAGATGCAAGCTGCGGCACACAGGCACAGTGTGGGCAGCCTTCAGACTTAGAGAAAACAGTACTTTACCACTCTCCTGCCTTTTCCATGGTTATTCTATTGGAAAAGAACGAGTTTTGGACAACTACCTTTCATTCTTGCCAAACTCTTTGCAGACCTCCGTGCAAGCTTTAGAACAAGATTTTGGATGTTTTCTTTCCTGGCAGAGTTTCTCCTTGCAAGATATGGTGGGAAAGGTTTTTGCTGAGTGTAGAGCGGCAAGACACGCAGAAGACGCAGATACGCAGCTCTCCGAAGCTAAGTGCCGGTCCCGGGCTTCTTTCGGCACAAACCGCTCTCAGGAGCTCCCTGCGCTCGCCACAATGCTCTGTGTGCGAAGAAGCCGCTTCTTCGCCTCCGGGAGAATCGGCGAGCGGCAGCTTCCCAAAGGCGAAGATGCAAGCTGCAGCACACAGGCACAGTGTGGGCAGCATTCAGACTTGGAGAAAACAGTACTTGACCACTCTCCTGCCTTTTCCATGTTTATTCTATTGGAAAAGAACGAGTTTTGGACAACTACCTTTCATTCTTGCCAAACTCTTTGCAGACCCCCGTGCAAGCTTTAGAACAAGATTTTGGATGTTTTCTTTCCTGGCAGAGTTTCTCCTTGCAAGATATGGTGGAAAAGCTTTTTGCTGAGTGTAGAGCGGCAAGACACGCAGAAGACGCAGATACGCAGCTCTCCGAAGCTAAGTGCCGGTCCCGGGCTTCTTTCGGCACAAACCGCTCTCAGGAGCTCCCTGCGCTCGCCACAATGCTCTGTGTGCGAAGAAGCCGCTTCTTCGCCTCCGGGAGAATCGGCGAGCGGCAGCTTCCCAAAGGCGAAGATGCAAGCTGCAGCACACAGGCACAGTGTGGGCAGCCTTCAGACTTAGAGAAAACAGTACTTTACCACTCTCCTGCCTTTTCCATGGTTATTCTATTGGAAAAGAACGAGTTTTGGACAACTACCTTTCATTCTTGCCAAACTCTTTGCAGACCCCCGTGCAAGCTTTAGAACAAGATTTTGGATGTTTTCTTTCCTGGCAGAGTTTCTCCTTGCAAGATATGGTGGAAAAGCTTTTTGCTGAGTGTAGAGCGGCAAGACACGCAGAAGACGCAGATACGCAGCTCTCCGAAGCTAAGTGCCGGTCCCGGGCTTCTTTCGGCACAAACCGCTCTCAGGAGCTCCCTGCGCTCGCCACAATGCTCTGTGTGCGAAGAAGCCGCTTCTTCGCCTCCGGGAGAATCGGCGAGCGGCAGCTTCCCAAAGGCGAAGATGCAAGCTGCAGCACACAGGCACAGTGTGGGCAGCCTTCAGACTTAGAGAAAACAGTACTTTACCACTCTCCTGCCTTTTCCATGGTTATTCTATTGGAAAAGAACGAGTTTTGGACAACTACCTTTCATTCTTGCCAAACTCTTTGCAGACCCCCGTGCAAGCTTTAGAACAAGATTTTGGATGTTTTCTTTCCTGGCAGAGTTTCTCCTTGCAAGATATGGTGGAAAAGCTTTTTGCTGAGTGTAGAGCGGCAAGACACGCAGAAAACGCAGATACGCAGCTCTCTGAAGCTAAGTGCCGGTCCCGGGCTTCTTTCGGCACAAACCGCTCTCAGGAGCTCCCTGCGCTCGCCACAATGCTCTGTGTGCGAAGAAGCCGCTTCTTCGCCTGCGGGAGAATCGGCGAGCGGCAGCTTCCCAAAGGCGAAGATGCAAGCTGCGGCACACAGGCACAGTGTGGGCAGCCTTCAGACTTAGAGAAAACAGTACTTTACCACTCTCCTGCCTTTTCCATGGTTATTCTATTGGAAAAGAACGAGTTTTGGACAACTACCTTTCATTCTTGCCAAACTCTTTGCAGACCCCCGTGCAAGCTTTAGAACAAGATTTTGGATGTTTTCTTTCCTGGCAGAGTTTCTCCTTGCAAGATATGGTGGGAAAGGTTTTTGCTGAGTGTAGAGCGGCAAGACACGCAGAAGACGCAGATACGCAGCTCTCCGAAGCTAAGTGCCGGTCCCGGGCTTCTTTCGGCACAAACCGCTCTCAGGAGCTCCCTGCGCTCGCCACAATGCTCTGTGTGCGAAGAAGCCGCTTCTTCGCCTCCGGGAGAATCGGCGAGCGGCAGCTTCCCAAAGGCGAAGATGCAAGCTGCAGCACACAGGCACAGTGTGGGCAGCCTTCAGACTTAGAGAAAACAGTACTTTACCACTCTCCTGCCTTTTCCATGGTTATTCTATTGGAAAAGAACGAGTTTTGGACAACTACCTTTCATTCCTGCCAAACTCTTTGCAGACCCCCGTGCAAGCTTTAGAACAAGATTTTGGATGTTTTCTTTCCTGGCAGAGTTTCTCCTTGCAAGATATGGTGGAAAAGCTTTTTGCTGAGTGTAGAGCGGCAAGACACGCAGAAGACGCAGATACGCAGCTCTCCGAAGCTAAGTGCCGGTCCCGGGCTTCTTTCGGCACAAACCGCTCTCAGGAGCTCCCTGCGCTCGCCACAATGCTCTGTGTGCGAAGAAGCCGCTTCTTCGCCTCCGGGAGAATCGGCGAGCGGCAGCTTCCCAAAGGCGAAGATGCAAGCTGCAGCACACAGGCACAGTGTGGGCAGCCTTCAGACTTAGAGAAAACAGTACTTTACCACTCTCCTGCCTTTTCCATGGTTATTCTATTGGAAAAGAACGAGTTTTGGACAACTACCTTTCATTCTTGCCAAACTCTTTGCAGACCTCCGTGCAAGCTTTAGAACAAGATTTTGGATGTTTTCTTTCCTGGCAGAGTTTCTCCTTGCAAGATATGGTGGAAAAGCTTTTTGCTGAGTGTAGAGCGGCAAGACACGCAGAAGACGCAGATACGCAGCTCTCCGAAGCTAAGTGCCGGTCCCGGGCTTCTTTCGGCACAAACCGCTCTCAGGAGCTCCCTGCGCTCGCCACAATGCTCTGTGTGCGAAGAAGCCGCTTCTTCGCCTGCGGGAGAATCGGCGAGCGGCAGCTTCCCAAAGGCGAAGATGCAAGCTGCGGCACACAGGCACAGTGTGGGCAGCCTTCAGACTTAGAGAAAACAGTACTTTACCACTCTCCTGCCTTTTCCATGGTTATTCTATTGGAAAAGAACGAGTTTTGGACAACTACCTTTCATTCCTGCCAAACTCTTTGCAGACCCCCGTGCAAGCTTTAGAACAAGATTTTGGATGTTTTCTTTCCTGGCAGAGTTTCTCCTTGCAAAATATGGTGGAAAAGCTTTTTGCTGAGTGTAGAGCGGCAAGACACGCAGAAGACGCAGATACGCAGCTCTCCGAAGCTAAGTGCCGGTCCCGGGCTTCTTTCGGCACAAACCGCTCTCAGGAGCTCCCTGCGCTCGCCACAATGCTCTGTGTGCGAAGAAGCCGCTTCTTCGCCTCCGGGAGAATCGGCGAGCGGCAGCTTCCCAAAGGCGAAGATGCAAGCTGCAGCACACAGGCACAGTGTGGGCAGCCTTCAGACTTAGAGAAAACAGTACTTTACCACTCTCCTGCCTTTTCCATGGTTATTCTATTGGAAAAGAACGAGTTTTGGACAACTACCTTTCATTCTTGCCAAACTCTTTGCAGACCTCCGTGCAAGCTTTAGAACAAGATTTTGGATGTTTTCTTTCCTGGCAGAGTTTCTCCTTGCAAGATATGGTGGAAAAGCTTTTTGCTGAGTGTAGAGCGGCAAGACACGCAGAAGACGCAGATACGCAGCTCTCCGAAGCTAAGTGCCGGTCCCGGGCTTCTTTCGGCACAAACCGCTCTCAGGAGCTCCCTGCGCTCGCCACAATGCTCTGTGTGCGAAGAAGCCGCTTCTTCGCCTCCGGGAGAATCGGCGAGCGGCAGCTTCCCAAAGGCGAAGATGCAAGCTGCAGCACACAGGCACAGTGTGGGCAGCCTTCAGACTTAGAGAAAACAGTACTTTACCACTCTCCTGCCTTTTCCATGGTTATTCTATTGGAAAAGAACGAGTTTTGGACAACTACCTTTCATTCCTGCCAAACTCTTTGCAGACCCCCGTGCAAGCTTTAGAACAAGATTTTGGATGTTTTCTTTCCTGGCAGAGTTTCTCCTTGCAAAATATGGTGGAAAAGCTTTTTGCTGAGTGTAGAGCGGCAAGACACGCAGAAGACGCAGATACGCAGCTCTCCGAAGCTAAGTGCCGGTCCCGGGCTTCTTTCGGCACAAACCGCTCTCAGGAGCTCCCTGCGCTCGCCACAATGCTCTGTGTGCGAAGAAGCCGCTTCTTCGCCTCCGGGAGAATCGGCGAGCGGCAGCTTCCCAAAGGCGAAGATGCAAGCTGCAGCACACAGGCACAGTGTGGGCAGCCTTCAGACTTAGAGAAAACAGTACTTTACCACTCTCCTGCCTTTTCCATGGTTATTCTATTGGAAAAGAACGAGTTTTGGACAACTACCTTTCATTCTTGCCAAACTCTTTGCAGACCTCCGTGCAAGCTTTAGAACAAGATTTTGGATGTTTTCTTTCCTTGCAGAGTTTCTCCTTGCAAGATAGGTGGGAAAGCTTTTTGCTGAGTGTAGAGCGGCCAGACACGCAGAAGACGCCGATACGCAGCTCTCCGAAGCTAAGTGCCGGTCCCGGGCTTCTTTCGGCACAAACCGCTCTCAGGAGCTCCCTGCGCTCGCCACAATGCTCTGTGTGCGAAGAAGCCGCTTCTTCGCCTGCGGGAGAATCGGCGAGCGGCAGCTTCCCCAAAGGCGAAGATGCAAGCTGCGGCACACAGGCACAGTGTGGGCAGCCTTCAGACTTAGAGAAAACAGTACTTTACCACTCTCCTGCCTTTTCCATGGTTATTCTATTGGAAAAGAACGAGTTTTGGACAACTACCTTTCATTCTTGCCAAACTCTTTGCAGACCCCCGTGCAAGCTTTAGAACAAGATTTTGGATGTTTTCTTTCCTGGCAGAGTTTCTCCTTGCAAGATATGGTGGGAAAGCTTTTTGCTGAGTGTAGAGCGGCAAGACACGCAGAAGACGCAGATACGCAGCTCTCCGAAGCTAAGTGCCGGTCCCGGGCTTCTTTCGGCACAAACCGCTCTCAGGAGCTCCCTGCGCTCGCCACAATGCTCTGTGTGCGAAGAAGCCGCTTCTTCGCCTCCGGGAGAATCGGCGAGCGGCAGCTTCCCAAAGGCGAAGATGCAAGCTGCAGCACACAGGCACAGTGTGGGCAGCCTTCAGACTTAGAGAAAACAGTACTTTACCACTCTCCTGCCTTTTCCATGGTTATTCTATTGGAAAAGAACGAGTTTTGGACAACTACCTTTCATTCTTGCCAAACTCTTTGCAGACCCCCGTGCAAGCTTTAGAACAAGATTTTGGATGTTTTCTTTCCTGGCAGAGTTTCTCCTTGCAAGATATGGTGGAAAAGGTTTTTGCTGAGTGTAGAGCGGCAAGACACGCAGAGGACGCAGATACGCAGCTCTCCGAAGCTAAGTGCCGGTCCCGGGCTTCTTTCGGCACAAACCGCTCTCAGGAGCTCCCTGCGCTCGCCACAATGCTCTGTGTGCGAAGAAGCCGCTTCTTCGCCTCCGGGAGAATCGGCGAGCGGCAGCTTCCCAAAGGCGAAGATGCAAGCTGCAGCACACAGGCACAGTGTGGGCAGCCTTCAGACTTAGAGAAAACAGTACTTTACCACTCTCCTGCCTTTTCCATGGTTATTCTATTGGAAAAGAACGAGTTTTGGACAACTACCTTTCATTCTTGCCAAACTCTTTGCAGACCCCCGTGCAAGCTATAGAACAAGATTTTGGATGTTTTCTTTCCTGGCAGAGTTTCTCCTTGCAAGATATGGTGGAAAAGCTTTTTGCTGAGTGTAGAGCGGCAAGACACGCAGAAGACGCAGATACGCAGCTCTCCGAAGCTAAGTGCCGGTCCCGGGCTTCTTTCGGCACAAACCGCTCTCAGGAGCTCCCTGCGCTCGCCACAATGCTCTGTGTGCGAAGAAGCCGCTTCTTCGCCTGCGGGAGAATCGGCGAGCGGCAGCTTCCCAAAGGCGAAGATGCAAGCTGCAGCACACAGGCACAGTGTGGGCAGCCTTCAGACTTAGAGAAAACAGTACTTTACCACTCTCCTGCCTTTTCCATGGTTATTCTATTGGAAAAGAACGAGTTTTGGACAACTACCTTTCATTCTTGCCAAACTCTTTGCAGACCTCCGTGCAAGCTTTAGAACAAGATTTTGGATGTTTTCTTTCCTGGCAGAGTTTCTCCTTGCAAGATATGCTGGAAAAGCTTTTTGCTGAGTGTAGAGCGGCAAGACACGCAGAAGACGCAGATACGCAGCTCTCCGAAGCTAAGTGCCGGTCCCGGGCTTCTTTCGGCACAAACCGCTCTCAGGAGCTCCCTGCGCTCGCCACAATGCTCTGTGTGCGAAGAAGCCGCTTCTTCGCCTGCGGGAGAATCGGCGAGCGGCAGCTTCCCAAAGGCGAAGATGCAAGCTGCAGCACACAGGCACAGTGTGGGCAGCCTTCAGACTTAGAGAAAACAGTACTTTACCACTCTCCTGCCTTTTCCATGGTTATTCTATTGGAAAAGAACGAGTTTTGGACAACTACCTTTCATTCTTGCCAAACTCTTTGCAGACCTCCGTGCAAGCTTTAGAACAAGATTTTGGATGTTTTCTTTCCTGGCAGAGTTTCTCCTTGCAAGATATGGTGGAAAAGCTTTTTGCTGAGTGTAGAGCGGCAAGACACGCAGAAGACGCAGATACGCAGCTCTCCGAAGCTAAGTGCCGGTCCTGGGCTTCTTTCGGCACAAACCGCTCTCAGGAGCTCCCTGCGCTCGCCACAATGCTCTGTGTGCGAAGAAGCCGCTTCTTCGCCTCCGGGAGAATCGGCGAGCGGCAGCTTCCCAAAGGCGAAGATGCAAGCTGCAGCACACAGGCACAGTGTGGGCAGCATTCAGACTTGGAGAAAACAGTACTTGACCACTCTCCTGCCTTTTCCATGTTTATTCTATTGGAAAAGAACGAGTTTTGGACAACTACCTTTCATTCTTGCCAAACTCTTTGCAGACCCCCGTGCAAGCTTTAGAACAAGATTTTGGATGTTTTCTTTCCTGGCAGAGTTTCTCCTTGCAAAATATGGTGGAAAAGCTTTTTGCTGAGTGTAGAGCGGCAAGACACGCAGAAGACGCAGATACGCAGCTCTCCGAAGCTAAGTGCCGGTCCCGGGCTTCTTTCGGCACAAACCGCTCTCAGGAGCTCCCTGCGCTCGCCACAATGCTCTGTGTGCGAAGAAGCCGCTTCTTCGCCTCCGGGAGAATCGGCGAGCGGCAGCTTCCCAAAGGCGAAGATGCAAGCTGCAGCACACAGGCACAGTGTGGGCAGCATTCAGACTTGGAGAAAACAGTACTTGACCACTCTCCTGCCTTTTCCATGGTTATTCTATTGGAAAAGAACGAGTTTTGGACAACTACCTTTCATTCTTGCCAAACTCTTTGCAGACCCCCGTGCAAGCTTTAGAACAAGATTTTGGATGTTTTCTTTCCTGGCAGAGTTTCTCCTTGCAAGATATGGTGGAAAAGCTTTTTGCTGAGTGTAGAGCGGCAAGACACGCAGAAGACGCAGATACGCAGCTCTCCGAAGCTAAGTGCCGGTCCCGGGCTTCTTTCGGCACAAACCGCTCTCAGGAGCTCCCTGCGCTCGCCACAATGCTCTGTGTGCGAAGAAGCCGCTTCTTCGCCTCCGGGAGAATCGGCGAGCGGCAGCTTCCCAAAGGCGAAGATGCAAGCTGCAGCACACAGGCACAGTGTGGGCAGCCTTCAGACTTAGAGAAAACAGTACTTTACCACTCTCCTGCCTTTTCCATGGTTATTCTATTGGAAAAGAACGAGTTTTGGACAACTACCTTTCATTCCTGCCAAACTCTTTGCAGACCCCTGTGCAAGCTTTAGAACAAGATTTTGGATGTTTTCTTTCCTGGCAGAGTTTCTCCTTGCAAAATATGGTGGAAAAGCTTTTTGCTGAGTGTAGAGCGGCAAGACACGCAGAAGACGCAGATACGCAGCTCTCCGAAGCTAAGTGCCGGTCCCGGGCTTCTTTCGGCACAAACCGCTCTCAGGAGCTCCCTGCGCTCGCCACAATGCTCTGTGTGCGAAGAAGCCGCTTCTTCGCCTGCGGGAGAATCGGCGAGCGGCAGCTTCCCAAAGGCGAAGATGCAAGCTGCAGCACACAGGCACAGTGTGGGCAGCCTTCAGACTTAGAGAAAACAGTACTTTACCACTCTCCTGCCTTTTCCATGGTTATTCTATTGGAAAAGAACGAGTTTTGGACAACTACCTTTCATTCTTGCCAAACTCTTTGCAGACCCCCGTGCAAGCTTTAGAACAAGATTTTGGATGTTTTCTTTCCTGGCAGAGTTTCTCCTTGCAAGATATGGTGGAAAAGCTTTTTGCTGAGTGTAGAGCGGCCAGACACGCAGAAGACGCCGATACGCAGCTCTCCGAAGCTAAGTGCCGGTCCCGGGCTTCTTTCGGCACAAACCGCTCTCAGGAGCTCCCTGCGGTCGCCACAATGCTCTGTGTGCGAAGAAGCCGCTTCTTCGCCTGCGGGAGAATCGGCGAGCGGCAGCTTCCCAAAGGCGAAGATGCAAGCTGCGGCACACAGGCACAGTGTGGGCAGCCTTCAGACTTAGAGAAAACAGTACTTTACCACTCTCCTGCCTTTTCCATGGTTATTCTATTGGAAAAGAACGAGTTTTGGACAACTACCTTTCATTCTTGCCAAACTCTTTGCAGACCCCCGTGCAAGCTTTAGAACAAGATTTTGGATGTTTTCTTTCCTGGCAGAGTTTCTCCTTGCAAGATATGGTGGAAAAGCTTTTTGCTGAGTGTAGAGCGGCAAGACACGCAGAAGACGCAGATACGCAGCTCTCCGAAGCTAAGTGCCGGTCCCGGGCTTCTTTCGGCACAAACCGCTCTCAGGAGCTCCCTGCGCTCGCCACAATGCTCTGTGTGCGAAGAAGCCGCTTCTTCGCCTGCGGGAGAATCGGCGAGCGGCAGCTTCCCAAAGGCGAAGATGCAAGCTGCAGCACACAGGCACAGTGTGGGCAGCCTTCAGACTTAGAGAAAACAGTACTTTACCACTCTCCTGCCTTTTCCATGGTTATTCTATTGGAAAAGAACGAGTTTTGGACAACTACCTTTCATTCTTGCCAAACTCTTTGCAGACCTGCGTGCAAGCTTTAGAACAAGATTTTGGATGTTTTCTTTCCTGGCAGAGTTTCTCCTTGCAAGATATGGTGGAAAAGGTTTTTGCTGAGTGTAGAGCGGCAAGACACGCAGAGGACGCAGATACGCAGCTCTCCGAAGCTAAGTGCCGGTCCCGGGCTTCTTTCGGCACAAACCGCTCTCAGGAGCTCCCTGCGCTCGCCACAATGCTCTGTGTGCGAAGAAGCCGCTTCTTCGCCTCCGGGAGAATCGGCGAGCGGCAGCTTCCCAAAGGCGAAGATGCAAGCTGCAGCACACAGGCACAGTGTGGGCAGCCTTCAGACTTAGAGAAAACAGTACTTTACCACTCTCCTGCCTTTTCCATGGTTATTCTATTGGAAAAGAACGAGTTTTGGACAACTACCTTTCATTCTTGCCAAACTCTTTGCAGACCCCCGTGCAAGCTATAGAACAAGATTTTGGATGTTTTCTTTCCTGGCAGAGTTTCTCCTTGCAAGATATGGTGGAAAAGCTTTTTGCTGAGTGTAGAGCGGCAAGACACGCAGAAGACGCAGATACGCAGCTCTCCGAAGCTAAGTGCCGGTCCCGGGCTTCTTTCGGCACAAACCGCTCTCAGGAGCTCCCTGCGCTCGCCACAATGCTCTGTGTGCGAAGAAGCCGCTTCTTCGCCTGCGGGAGAATCGGCGAGCGGCAGCTTCCCAAAGGCGAAGATGCAAGCTGCAGCACACAGGCACAGTGTGGGCAGCCTTCAGACTTAGAGAAAACAGTACTTTACCACTCTCCTGCCTTTTCCATGGTTATTCTATTGGAAAAGAACGAGTTTTGGACAACTACCTTTCATTCTTGCCAAACTCTTTGCAGACCTCCGTGCAAGCTTTAGAACAAGATTTTGGATGTTTTCTTTCCTGGCAGAGTTTCTCCTTGCAAGATATGCTGGAAAAGCTTTTTGCTGAGTGTAGAGCGGCAAGACACGCAGAAGACGCAGATACGCAGCTCTCCGAAGCTAAGTGCCGGTCCCGGGCTTCTTTCGGCACAAACCGCTCTCAGGAGCTCCCTGCGCTCGCCACAATGCTCTGTGTGCGAAGAAGCCGCTTCTTCGCCTCCGGGAGAATCGGCGAGCGGCAGCTTGCCAAAGGCGAAGATGCAAGCTGCAGCACACAGGCACAGTGTGGGCAGCATTCAGACTTGGAGAAAACAGTACTTGACCACTCTCCTGCCTTTTCCATGTTTATTCTATTGGAAAAGAACGAGTTTTGGACAACTACCTTTCATTCTTGCCAAACTCTTTGCAGACCCCCGTGCAAGCTTTAGAACAAGATTTTGGATGTTTTCTTTCCTGGCAGAGTTTCTCCTTGCAAGATATGGTGGAAAAGCTTTTTGCTGAGTGTAGAGCGGCAAGACACGCAGAAGACGCAGATACGCAGCTCTCCGAAGCTAAGTGCCGGTCCCGGGCTTCTATCGGCACAAACCGCTCTCAGGAGCTCCCTGCGCTCACCACAATGCTCTGTGTGCGAAGAAGCCGCTTCTTCGCCTGCGGGAGAATCGGCGAGCGGCAGCTTCCCAAAGGCGAAGATGCAAGCTGCAGCACACAGGCACAGTGTGGGCAGCCTTCAGACTTAGAGAAAACAGTACTTTACCATTCTCCTGCCTTTTCCATGGTTATTCTATTGGAAAAGAACGAGTTTTGGACAACTACCTTTCATTCTTGCCAAACTCTTTGCAGACCTCCGTGCAAGCTTTAGAACAAGATTTTGGATGTTTTCTTTCCTGGCAGAGTTTCTCCTTGCAAAATATGGTGGAAAAGCTTTTTGCTGAGTGTAGAGCGGCAAGACACGCAGAAGACGCAGATACGCAGCTCTCCGAAGCTAAGTGCCGGTCCCGGGCTTCTTTCGGCACAAACCGCTCTCAGGAGCTCCCTGCGCTCGCCACAATGCTCTGTGTGCGAAGAAGCCGCTTCTTCGCCTCCGGGAGAATCGGCGAGCGGCAGCTTCCCAAAGGCGAAGATGCAAGCTGCAGCACACAGGCACAGTGTGGGCAGCCTTCAGACTTAGAGAAAACAGTACTTTACCACTCTCCTGCCTTTTCCATGGTTATTCTATTGGAAAAGAACGAGTTTTGGACAACTACCTTTCATTCTTGCCAAACTCTTTGCAGACCTCCGTGCAAGCTTTAGAACAAGATTTTGGATGTTTTCTTTCCTGGCAGAGTTTCTCCTTGCAAGATATGGTGGAAAAGCTTTTTGCTGAGTGTAGAGCGGCAAGACACGCAGAAGACGCAGATACGCAGCTCTCCGAAGCTAAGTGCCGGTCCCGGGCTTCTTTCGGCACAAACCGCTCTCAGGAGCTCCCTGCGCTCGCCACAATGCTCTGTGTGCGAAGAAGCCGCTTCTTCGCCTCCGGGAGAATCGGCGAGCGGCAGCTTCCCAAAGGCGAAGATGCAAGCTGCAGCACACAGGCACAGTGTGGGCAGCATTCAGACTTGGAGAAAACAGTACTTGACCACTCTCCTGCCTTTTCCATGTTTATTCTATTGGAAAAGAACGAGTTTTGGACAACTACCTTTCATTCTTGCCAAACTCTTTGCAGACCCCCGTGCAAGCTTTAGAACAAGATTTTGGATGTTTTCTTTCCTGGCAGAGTTTCTCCTTGCAAGATATGCTGGAAAAGCTTTTTGCTGAGTGTAGAGCGGCAAGACACGCAGAAGACGCAGATACGCAGCTCTCCGAAGCTAAGTGCCGGTCCCGGGCTTCTTTCGGCACAAACCGCTCTCAGGAGCTCCCTGCGCTCGCCACAATGCTCTGTGTGCGAAGAAGCCGCTTCTTCGCCTCCGGGAGAATCGGCGAGCGGCAGCTTCCCAAAGGCGAAGATGCAAGCTGCAGCACACAGGCACAGTGTGGGCAGCCTTCAGACTTAGAGAAAACAGTACTTTACCACTCTCCTGCCTTTTCCATGGTTATTCTATTGGAAAAGAACGAGTTTTGGACAACTACCTTTCATTCCTGCCAAACTCTTTGCAGACCCCTGTGCAAGCTTTAGAACAAGATTTTGGATGTTTTCTTTCCTGGCAGAGTTTCTCCTTGCAAAATATGGTGGAAAAGCTTTTTGCTGAGTGTAGAGCGGCAAGACACGCAGAAGACGCAGATACGCAGCTCTCCGAAGCTAAGTGCCGGTCCCGGGCTTCTTTCGGCACAAACCGCTCTCAGGAGCTCCCTGCGCTCGCCACAATGCTCTGTGTGCGAAGAAGCCGCTTCTTCGCCTCCGGGAGAATCGGCGAGCGGCAGCTTCCCAAAGGCGAAGATGCAAGCTGCAGCACACAGGCACAGTGTGGGCAGCCTTCAGACTTAGAGAAAACAGTACTTTACCACTCTCCTGCCTTTTCCATGGTTATTCTATTGGAAAAGAACGAGTTTTGGACAACTACCTTTCATTCTTGCCAAACTCTTTGCAGACCTCCGTGCAAGCTATAGAACAAGATTTTGGATGTTTTCTTTCCTGGCAGAGTTTCTCCTTGCAAGATATGGTGGAAAAGGTTTTTGCTGAGTGTAGAGCGGCCAGACACGCAGAAGACGCAGATACGCAGCTCTCCGAAGCTAAGTGCCGGTCCCGGGCTTCTTTCGGCACAAACCGCTCTCAGGAGCTCCCTGCGCTCGCCACAATGCTCTGTGTGCGAAGAAGCCGCTTCTTCGCCTCCGGGAGAATCGGCGAGCGGCAGCTTCCCAAAGGCGAAGATGCAAGCTGCAGCACACAGGCACAGTGTGGGCAGCCTTCAGACTTAGAGAAAACAGTACTTTACCACTCTCCTGCCTTTTCCATGGTTATTCTATTGGAAAAGAACGAGTTTTGGACAACTACCTTTCATTCTTGCCAAACTCTTTGCAGACCCCCGTGCAAGCTTTAGAACAAGATTTTGGATGTTTTCTTTCCTGGCAGAGTTTCTCCTTGCAAAATATGGTGGAAAAGCTTTTTGCTGAGTGTAGAGCGGCAAGACACGCAGAAGACGCAGATACGCAGCTCTCCGAAGCTAAGTGCCGGTCCCGGGCTTCTTTCGGCACAAACCGCTCTCAGGAGCTCCCTGCGCTCGCCACAATGCTCTGTGTGCGAAGAAGCCGCTTCTTCGCCTGCGGGAGAATCGGCGAGCGGCAGCTTCCCAAAGGCGAAGATGCAAGCTGCAGCACACAGGCACAGTGTGGGCAGCCTTCAGACTTAGAGAAAACAGTACTTTACCACTCTCCTGCCTTTTCCATGGTTATTCTATTGGAAAAGAACGAGTTTTGGACAACTACCTTTCATTCTTGCCAAACTCTTTGCAGACCCCCGTGCAAGCTTTAGAACAAGATTTTGGATGTTTTCTTTCCTGGCAGAGTTTCTCCTTGCAAGATATGGTGGGAAAGCTTTTTGCTGAGTGTAGAGCGGCCAGACACGCAGAAGACGCCGATACGCAGCTCTCCGAAGCTAAGTGCCGGTCCCGGGCTTCTTTCGGCACAAACCGCTCTCAGGAGCTCCCTGCGCTCGCCACAATGCTCTGTGTGCGAAGAAGCCGCTTCTTCGCCTGCGGGAGAATCGGCGAGCGGCAGCTTCCCAAAGGCGAAGATGCAAGCTGCGGCACACAGGCACAGTGTGGGCAGCCTTCAGACTTAGAGAAAACAGTACTTTACCACTCTCCTGCCTTTTCCATGTTTATTCTATTGGAAAAGAACGAGTTTTGGACAACTACCTTTCATTCTTGCCAAACTCTTTGCAGACCCCCGTGCAAGCTTTAGAACAAGATTTTGGATGTTTTCTTTCCTGGCAGAGTTTCTCCTTACAAGATATGGTGGGAAAGCTTTTTGCTGAGTGTAGAGCGGCAAGACACGCAGAAGACGCAGATACGCAGCTCTCCGAAGCTAAGTGCCGGTCCCGGGCTTCTTTCGGCACAAACCGCTCTCAGGAGCTCCCTGCGCTCGCCACAATGCTCTGTGTGCGAAGAAGCCGCTTCTTCGCCTCCGGGAGAATCGGCGAGCGGCAGCTTCCCAAAGGCGAAGATGCAAGCTGCAGCACACAGGCACAGCGTGGGCAGCCTTCAGACTTAGAGAAAACAGTACTTTACCACTCTCCTGCCTTTTCCATGGTTATTCTATTGGAAAAGAACGAGTTTTGGACAACTACCTTTCATTCTTGCCAAACTCTTTGCAGACCCCCGTGCAAGCTTTAGAACAAGATTTTGGATGTTTTCTTTCCTGGCAGAGTTTCTCCTTGCAAGATATGGTGGAAAAGGTTTTTGCTGAGTGTAGAGCGGCAAGACACGCAGAGGACGCAGATACGCAGCTCTCCGAAGCTAAGTGCCGGTCCCGGGCTTCTTTCGGCACAAACCGCTCTCAGGAGCTCCCTGCGCTCGCCACAATGCTCTGTGTGCGAAGAAGCCGCTTCTTCGCCTCCGGGAGAATCGGCGAGCGGCAGCTTCCCAAAGGCGAAGATGCAAGCTGCAGCACACAGGCACAGTGTGGGCAGCCTTCAGACTTAGAGAAAACAGTACTTTACCACTCTCCTGCCTTTTCCATGGTTATTCTATTGGAAAAGAACGAGTTTTGGACAACTACCTTTCATTCTTGCCAAACTCTTTGCAGACCCCCGTGCAAGCTATAGAACAAGATTTTGGATGTTTTCTTTCCTGGCAGAGTTTCTCCTTGCAAGATATGGTGGAAAAGCTTTTTGCTGAGTGTAGAGCGGCAAGACACGCAGAAGACGCAGATACGCAGCTCTCCGAAGCTAAGTGCCGGTCCCGGGCTTCTTTCGGCACAAACCGCTCTCAGGAGCTCCCTGCGCTCGCCACAATGCTCTGTGTGCGAAGAAGCCGCTTCTTCGCCTGCGGGAGAATCGGCGAGCGGCAGCTTCCCAAAGGCGAAGATGCAAGCTGCAGCACACAGGCACAGTGTGGGCAGCCTTCAGACTTAGAGAAAACAGTACTTTACCACTCTCCTGCCTTTTCCATGGTTATTCTATTGGAAAAGAACGAGTTTTGGACAACTACCTTTCATTCTTGCCAAACTCTTTGCAGACCTCCGTGCAAGCTTTAGAACAAGATTTTGGATGTTTTCTTTCCTGGCAGAGTTTCTCCTTGCAAGATATGCTGGAAAAGCTTTTTGCTGAGTGTAGAGCGGCAAGACACGCAGAAGACGCAGATACGCAGCTCTCCGAAGCTAAGTGCCGGTCCCGGGCTTCTTTCGGCACAAACCGCTCTCAGGAGCTCCCTGCGCTCGCCACAATGCTCTGTGTGCGAAGAAGCCGCTTCTTCGCCTGCGGGAGAATCGGCGAGCGGCAGCTTCCCAAAGGCGAAGATGCAAGCTGCAGCACACAGGCACAGTGTGGGCAGCCTTCAGACTTAGAGAAAACAGTACTTTACCACTCTCCTGCCTTTTCCATGGTTATTCTATTGGAAAAGAACGAGTTTTGGACAACTACCTTTCATTCTTGCCAAACTCTTTGCAGACCTCCGTGCAAGCTTTAGAACAAGATTTTGGATGTTTTCTTTCCTGGCAGAGTTTCTCCTTGCAAGATATGGTGGAAAAGCTTTTTGCTGAGTGTAGAGCGGCAAGACACGCAGAAGACGCAGATACGCAGCTCTCCGAAGCTAAGTGCCGGTCCCGGGCTTCTTTCGGCACAAACCGCTCTCAGGAGCTCCCTGCGCTCGCCACAATGCTCTGTGTGCGAAGAAGCCGCTTCTTCGCCTCCGGGAGAATCGGCGAGCGGCAGCTTCCCAAAGGCGAAGATGCAAGCTGCAGCACACAGGCACAGTGTGGGCAGCATTCAGACTTGGAGAAAACAGTACTTGACCACTCTCCTGCCTTTTCCATGTTTATTCTATTGGAAAAGAACGAGTTTTGGACAACTACCTTTCATTCTTGCCAAACTCTTTGCAGACCCCCGTGCAAGCTTTAGAACAAGATTTTGGATGTTTTCTTTCCTGGCAGAGTTTCTCCTTGCAAAATATGGTGGAAAAGCTTTTTGCTGAGTGTAGAGCGGCAAGACACGCAGAAGACGCAGATACGCAGCTCTCCGAAGCTAAGTGCCGGTCCCGGGCTTCTTTCGGCACAAACCGCTCTCAGGAGCTCCCTGCGCTCGCCACAATGCTCTGTGTGCGAAGAAGCCGCTTCTTCGCCTCCGGGAGAATCGGCGAGCGGCAGCTTCCCAAAGGCGAAGATGCAAGCTGCAGCACACAGGCACAGTGTGGGCAGCATTCAGACTTGGAGAAAACAGTACTTGACCACTCTCCTGCCTTTTCCATGGTTATTCTATTGGAAAAGAACGAGTTTTGGACAACTACCTTTCATTCTTGCCAAACTCTTTGCAGACCCCCGTGCAAGCTTTAGAACAAGATTTTGGATGTTTTCTTTCCTGGCAGAGTTTCTCCTTGCAAGATATGGTGGAAAAGCTTTTTGCTGAGTGTAGAGCGGCAAGACACGCAGAAGACGCAGATACGCAGCTCTCCGAAGCTAAGTGCCGGTCCCGGGCTTCTTTCGGCACAAACCGCTCTCAGGAGCTCCCTGCGCTCGCCACAATGCTCTGTGTGCGAAGAAGCCGCTTCTTCGCCTCCGGGAGAATCGGCGAGCGGCAGCTTCCCAAAGGCGAAGATGCAAGCTGCAGCACACAGGCACAGTGTGGGCAGCCTTCAGACTTAGAGAAAACAGTACTTTACCACTCTCCTGCCTTTTCCATGGTTATTCTATTGGAAAAGAACGAGTTTTGGACAACTACCTTTCATTCCTGCCAAACTCTTTGCAGACCCCTGTGCAAGCTTTAGAACAAGATTTTGGATGTTTTCTTTCCTGGCAGAGTTTCTCCTTGCAAAATATGGTGGAAAAGCTTTTTGCTGAGTGTAGAGCGGCAAGACACGCAGAAGACGCAGATACGCAGCTCTCCGAAGCTAAGTGCCGGTCCCGGGCTTCTTTCGGCACAAACCGCTCTCAGGAGCTCCCTGCGCTCGCCACAATGCTCTGTGTGCGAAGAAGCCGCTTCTTCGCCTGCGGGAGAATCGGCGAGCGGCAGCTTCCCAAAGGCGAAGATGCAAGCTGCAGCACACAGGCACAGTGTGGGCAGCCTTCAGACTTAGAGAAAACAGTACTTTACCACTCTCCTGCCTTTTCCATGGTTATTCTATTGGAAAAGAACGAGTTTTGGACAACTACCTTTCATTCTTGCCAAACTCTTTGCAGACCCCCGTGCAAGCTTTAGAACAAGATTTTGGATGTTTTCTTTCCTGGCAGAGTTTCTCCTTGCAAGATATGGTGGAAAAGCTTTTTGCTGAGTGTAGAGCGGCCAGACACGCAGAAGACGCCGATACGCAGCTCTCCGAAGCTAAGTGCCGGTCCCGGGCTTCTTTCGGCACAAACCGCTCTCAGGAGCTCCCTGCGCTCGCCACAATGCTCTGTGTGCGAAGAAGCCGCTTCTTCGCCTGCGGGAGAATCGGCGAGCGGCAGCTTCCCAAAGGCGAAGATGCAAGCTGCGGCACACAGGCACAGTGTGGGCAGCCTTCAGACTTAGAGAAAACAGTACTTTACCACTCTCCTGCCTTTTCCATGGTTATTCTATTGGAAAAGAACGAGTTTTGGACAACTACCTTTCATTCTTGCCAAACTCTTTGCAGACCCCCGTGCAAGCTTTAGAACAAGATTTTGGATGTTTTCTTTCCTGGCAGAGTTTCTCCTTGCAAGATATGGTGGGAAAGCTTTTTGCTGAGTGTAGAGCGGCAAGACACGCAGAAGACGCAGATACGCAGCTCTCCGAAGCTAAGTGCCGGTCCCGGGCTTCTTTCGGCACAAACCGCTCTCAGGAGCTCCCTGCGCTCGCCACAATGCTCTGTGTGCGAAGAAGCCGCTTCTTCGCCTGCGGGAGAATCGGCGAGCGGCAGCTTCCCAAAGGCGAAGATGCAAGCTGCAGCACACAGGCACAGTGTGGGCAGCCTTCAGACTTAGAGAAAACAGTACTTTACCACTCTCCTGCCTTTTCCATGGTTATTCTATTGGAAAAGAACGAGTTTTGGACAACTACCTTTCATTCTTGCCAAACTCTTTGCAGACCTGCGTGCAAGCTTTAGAACAAGATTTTGGATGTTTTCTTTCCTGGCAGAGTTTCTCCTTGCAAGATATGGTGGAAAAGGTTTTTGCTGAGTGTAGAGCGGCAAGACACGCAGAGGACGCAGATACGCAGCTCTCCGAAGCTAAGTGCCGGTCCCGGGCTTCTTTCGGCACAAACCGCTCTCAGGAGCTCCCTGCGCTCGCCACAATGCTCTGTGTGCGAAGAAGCCGCTTCTTCGCCTCCGGGAGAATCGGCGAGCGGCAGCTTCCCAAAGGCGAAGATGCAAGCTGCAGCACACAGGCACAGTGTGGGCAGCCTTCAGACTTAGAGAAAACAGTACTTTACCACTCTCCTGCCTTTTCCATGGTTATTCTATTGGAAAAGAACGAGTTTTGGACAACTACCTTTCATTCTTGCCAAACTCTTTGCAGACCCCCGTGCAAGCTATAGAACAAGATTTTGGATGTTTTCTTTCCTGGCAGAGTTTCTCCTTGCAAGATATGGTGGAAAAGCTTTTTGCTGAGTGTAGAGCGGCAAGACACGCAGAAGACGCAGATACGCAGCTCTCCGAAGCTAAGTGCCGGTCCCGGGCTTCTTTCGGCACAAACCGCTCTCAGGAGCTCCCTGCGCTCGCCACAATGCTCTGTGTGCGAAGAAGCCGCTTCTTCGCCTGCGGGAGAATCGGCGAGCGGCAGCTTCCCAAAGGCGAAGATGCAAGCTGCAGCACACAGGCACAGTGTGGGCAGCCTTCAGACTTAGAGAAAACAGTACTTTACCACTCTCCTGCCTTTTCCATGGTTATTCTATTGGAAAAGAACGAGTTTTGGACAACTACCTTTCATTCTTGCCAAACTCTTTGCAGACCTCCGTGCAAGCTTTAGAACAAGATTTTGGATGTTTTCTTTCCTGGCAGAGTTTCTCCTTGCAAGATATGCTGGAAAAGCTTTTTGCTGAGTGTAGAGCGGCAAGACACGCAGAAGACGCAGATACGCAGCTCTCCGAAGCTAAGTGCCGGTCCCGGGCTTCTTTCGGCACAAACCGCTCTCAGGAGCTCCCTGCGCTCGCCACAATGCTCTGTGTGCGAAGAAGCCGCTTCTTCGCCTCCGGGAGAATCGGCGAGCGGCAGCTTGCCAAAGGCGAAGATGCAAGCTGCAGCACACAGGCACAGTGTGGGCAGCATTCAGACTTGGAGAAAACAGTACTTGACCACTCTCCTGCCTTTTCCATGTTTATTCTATTGGAAAAGAACGAGTTTTGGACAACTACCTTTCATTCTTGCCAAACTCTTTGCAGACCCCCGTGCAAGCTTTAGAACAAGATTTTGGATGTTTTCTTTCCTGGCAGAGTTTCTCCTTGCAAGATATGGTGGAAAAGCTTTTTGCTGAGTGTAGAGCGGCAAGACACGCAGAAGACGCAGATACGCAGCTCTCCGAAGCTAAGTGCCGGTCCCGGGCTTCTATCGGCACAAACCGCTCTCAGGAGCTCCCTGCGCTCACCACAATGCTCTGTGTGCGAAGAAGCCGCTTCTTCGCCTGCGGGAGAATCGGCGAGCGGCAGCTTCCCAAAGGCGAAGATGCAAGCTGCAGCACACAGGCACAGTGTGGGCAGCCTTCAGACTTAGAGAAAACAGTACTTTACCATTCTCCTGCCTTTTCCATGGTTATTCTATTGGAAAAGAACGAGTTTTGGACAACTACCTTTCATTCTTGCCAAACTCTTTGCAGACCTCCGTGCAAGCTTTAGAACAAGATTTTGGATGTTTTCTTTCCTGGCAGAGTTTCTCCTTGCAAAATATGGTGGAAAAGCTTTTTGCTGAGTGTA
Organism: Molothrus aeneus; assembly: GCF_037042795.1. Classification (NCBI taxonomy): domain Eukaryota; kingdom Metazoa; phylum Chordata; class Aves; order Passeriformes; family Icteridae; genus Molothrus; species Molothrus aeneus. The sequence goes on along the minus strand of NW_027099062.1, from coordinate 9,761 downwards.
GAGCGGCAAGACACGCAGAAGACGCAGATACGCAGCTCTCCGAAGCTAAGTGCCGGTCCCGGGCTTCTTTCGGCACAAACCGCTCTCAGGAGCTCCCTGCGCTCGCCACAATGCTCTGTGTGCGAAGAAGCCGCTTCTTCGCCTCCGGGAGAATCGGCGAGCGGCAGCTTCCCAAAGGCGAAGATGCAAGCTGCAGCACACAGGCACAGTGTGGGCAGCCTTCAGACTTAGAGAAAACAGTACTTTACCACTCTCCTGCCTTTTCCATGGTTATTCTATTGGAAAAGAACGAGTTTTGGACAACTACCTTTCATTCTTGCCAAACTCTTTGCAGACCTCCGTGCAAGCTTTAGAACAAGATTTTGGATGTTTTCTTTCCTGGCAGAGTTTCTCCTTGCAAGATATGGTGGAAAAGCTTTTTGCTGAGTGTAGAGCGGCAAGACACGCAGAAGACGCAGATACGCAGCTCTCCGAAGCTAAGTGCCGGTCCCGGGCTTCTTTCGGCACAAACCGCTCTCAGGAGCTCCCTGCGCTCGCCACAATGCTCTGTGTGCGAAGAAGCCGCTTCTTCGCCTGCGGGAGAATCGGCGAGCGGCAGCTTCCCAAAGGCGAAGATGCAAGCTGCAGCACACAGGCACAGTGTGGGCAGCCTTCAGACTTAGAGAAAACAGTACTTTACCACTCTCCTGCCTTTTCCATGGTTATTCTATTGGAAAAGAACGAGTTTTGGACAACTACCTTTCATTCTTGCCAAACTCTTTGCAGACCCCCGTGCAAGCTTTAGAACAAGATTTTGGATGTTTTCTTTCCTGGCAGAGTTTCTCCTTGCAAGATATGGTGGAAAAGCTTTTTGCTGAGTGTAGAGCGGCCAGACACGCAGAAGACGCCGATACGCAGCTCTCCGAAGCTAAGTGCCGGTCCCGGGCTTCTTTCGGCACAAACCGCTCTCAGGAGCTCCCTGCGCTCGCCACAATGCTCTGTGTGCGAAGAAGCCGCTTCTTCGCCTGCGGGAGAATCGGCGAGCGGCAGCTTCCCAAAGGCGAAGATGCAAGCTGCGGCACACAGGCACAGTGTGGGCAGCCTTCAGACTTAGAGAAAACAGTACTTTACCACTCTCCTGCCTTTTCCATGGTTATTCTATTGGAAAAGAACGAGTTTTGGACAACTACCTTTCATTCTTGCCAAACTCTTTGCAGACCCCCGTGCAAGCTTTAGAACAAGATTTTGGATGTTTTCTTTCCTGGCAGAGTTTCTCCTTGCAAGATATGGTGGGAAAGCTTTTTGCTGAGTGTAGAGCGGCAAGACACGCAGAAGACGCAGATACGCAGCTCTCCGAAGCTAAGTGCCGGTCCCGGGCTTCTTTCGGCACAAACCGCTCTCAGGAGCTCCCTGCGCTCGCCACAATGCTCTGTGTGCGAAGAAGCCGCTTCTTCGCCTGCGGGAGAATCGGCGAGCGGCAGCTTCCCAAAGGCGAAGATGCAAGCTGCAGCACACAGGCACAGTGTGGGCAGCCTTCAGACTTAGAGAAAACAGTACTTTACCACTCTCCTGCCTTTTCCATGGTTATTCTATTGGAAAAGAACGAGTTTTGGACAACTACCTTTCATTCTTGCCAAACTCTTTGCAGACCTGCGTGCAAGCTTTAGAACAAGATTTTGGATGTTTTCTTTCCTGGCAGAGTTTCTCCTTGCAAGATATGGTGGAAAAGGTTTTTGCTGAGTGTAGAGCGGCAAGACACGCAGAGGACGCAGATACGCAGCTCTCCGAAGCTAAGTGCCGGTCCCGGGCTTCTTTCGGCACAAACCGCTCTCAGGAGCTCCCTGCGCTCGCCACAATGCTCTGTGTGCGAAGAAGCCGCTTCTTCGCCTCCGGGAGAATCGGCGAGCGGCAGCTTCCCAAAGGCGAAGATGCAAGCTGCAGCACACAGGCACAGTGTGGGCAGCCTTCAGACTTAGAGAAAACAGTACTTTACCACTCTCCTGCCTTTTCCATGGTTATTCTATTGGAAAAGAACGAGTTTTGGACAACTACCTTTCATTCTTGCCAAACTCTTTGCAGACCCCCGTGCAAGCTATAGAACAAGATTTTGGATGTTTTCTTTCCTGGCAGAGTTTCTCCTTGCAAGATATGGTGGAAAAGCTTTTTGCTGAGTGTAGAGCGGCAAGACACGCAGAAGACGCAGATACGCAGCTCTCCGAAGCTAAGTGCCGGTCCCGGGCTTCTTTCGGCACAAACCGCTCTCAGGAGCTCCCTGCGCTCGCCACAATGCTCTGTGTGCGAAGAAGCCGCTTCTTCGCCTGCGGGAGAATCGGCGAGCGGCAGCTTCCCAAAGGCGAAGATGCAAGCTGCAGCACACAGGCACAGTGTGGGCAGCCTTCAGACTTAGAGAAAACAGTACTTTACCACTCTCCTGCCTTTTCCATGGTTATTCTATTGGAAAAGAACGAGTTTTGGACAACTACCTTTCATTCTTGCCAAACTCTTTGCAGACCTCCGTGCAAGCTTTAGAACAAGATTTTGGATGTTTTCTTTCCTGGCAGAGTTTCTCCTTGCAAGATATGCTGGAAAAGCTTTTTGCTGAGTGTAGAGCGGCAAGACACGCAGAAGACGCAGATACGCAGCTCTCCGAAGCTAAGTGCCGGTCCCGGGCTTCTTTCGGCACAAACCGCTCTCAGGAGCTCCCTGCGCTCGCCACAATGCTCTGTGTGCGAAGAAGCCGCTTCTTCGCCTCCGGGAGAATCGGCGAGCGGCAGCTTGCCAAAGGCGAAGATGCAAGCTGCAGCACACAGGCACAGTGTGGGCAGCATTCAGACTTGGAGAAAACAGTACTTGACCACTCTCCTGCCTTTTCCATGTTTATTCTATTGGAAAAGAACGAGTTTTGGACAACTACCTTTCATTCTTGCCAAACTCTTTGCAGACCCCCGTGCAAGCTTTAGAACAAGATTTTGGATGTTTTCTTTCCTGGCAGAGTTTCTCCTTGCAAGATATGGTGGAAAAGCTTTTTGCTGAGTGTAGAGCGGCAAGACACGCAGAAGACGCAGATACGCAGCTCTCCGAAGCTAAGTGCCGGTCCCGGGCTTCTATCGGCACAAACCGCTCTCAGGAGCTCCCTGCGCTCACCACAATGCTCTGTGTGCGAAGAAGCCGCTTCTTCGCCTGCGGGAGAATCGGCGAGCGGCAGCTTCCCAAAGGCGAAGATGCAAGCTGCAGCACACAGGCACAGTGTGGGCAGCCTTCAGACTTAGAGAAAACAGTACTTTACCATTCTCCTGCCTTTTCCATGGTTATTCTATTGGAAAAGAACGAGTTTTGGACAACTACCTTTCATTCTTGCCAAACTCTTTGCAGACCTCCGTGCAAGCTTTAGAACAAGATTTTGGATGTTTTCTTTCCTGGCAGAGTTTCTCCTTGCAAAATATGGTGGAAAAGCTTTTTGCTGAGTGTAGAGCGGCAAGACACGCAGAAGACGCAGATACGCAGCTCTCCGAAGCTAAGTGCCGGTCCCGGGCTTCTTTCGGCACAAACCGCTCTCAGGAGCTCCCTGCGCTCGCCACAATGCTCTGTGTGCGAAGAAGCCGCTTCTTCGCCTCCGGGAGAATCGGCGAGCGGCAGCTTCCCAAAGGCGAAGATGCAAGCTGCAGCACACAGGCACAGTGTGGGCAGCCTTCAGACTTAGAGAAAACAGTACTTTACCACTCTCCTGCCTTTTCCATGGTTATTCTATTGGAAAAGAACGAGTTTTGGACAACTACCTTTCATTCTTGCCAAACTCTTTGCAGACCTCCGTGCAAGCTTTAGAACAAGATTTTGGATGTTTTCTTTCCTGGCAGAGTTTCTCCTTGCAAGATATGGTGGAAAAGCTTTTTGCTGAGTGTAGAGCGGCAAGACACGCAGAAGACGCAGATACGCAGCTCTCCGAAGCTAAGTGCCGGTCCCGGGCTTCTTTCGGCACAAACCGCTCTCAGGAGCTCCCTGCGCTCGCCACAATGCTCTGTGTGCGAAGAAGCCGCTTCTTCGCCTCCGGGAGAATCGGCGAGCGGCAGCTTCCCAAAGGCGAAGATGCAAGCTGCAGCACACAGGCACAGTGTGGGCAGCATTCAGACTTGGAGAAAACAGTACTTGACCACTCTCCTGCCTTTTCCATGTTTATTCTATTGGAAAAGAACGAGTTTTGGACAACTACCTTTCATTCTTGCCAAACTCTTTGCAGACCCCCGTGCAAGCTTTAGAACAAGATTTTGGATGTTTTCTTTCCTGGCAGAGTTTCTCCTTGCAAGATATGGTGGAAAAGCTTTTTGCTGAGTGTAGAGCGGCAAGACACGCAGAAGACGCAGATACGCAGCTCTCCGAAGCTAAGTGCCGGTCCCGGGCTTCTATCGGCACAAACCGCTCTCAGGAGCTCCCTGCCATCACCACAATGCTCTGTGTGCGAAGAAGCCGCGTCTTCGCCTGCGGGAGAATCGGCGAGCGGCAGCTTCCGAAAGGCGAAGATGTAAGCTGCAGCACACAGGCACAGTGTGGGCAGCCTTCAGACTTAGAGAAAACAGTACTTTACCACTCTCCTGCCTTTTCCATGGTTATTCTATTGGAAAAGAACGAGTTTTGGACAACTACCTTTCATTCTTGCCAAACTCTTTGCAGACCCCCGTGCAAGCTTTAGAACAAGATTTTGGATGTTTTCTTTCCTGGCAGAGTTTCTCCTTGCAAGATATGGTGGGAAAGCTTTTTGCTGAGTGTAGAGCGGCAAGACACGCAGAAGACGCAGATACGCAGCTCTCCGAAGCTAAGTGCCGGTCCCGGGCTTCTTTCGGCACAAACCGCTCTCAGGAGCTCCCTGCGCTCGCCACAATGCTCTGTGTGCGAAGAAGCCGCTTCTTCGCCTGCGGGAGAATCGGCGAGCGGCAGCTTCCCAAAGGCGAAGATGCAAGCTGCAGCACACAGGCACAGTGTGGGCAGCCTTCAGACTTCGAGAAAACAGTACTTTACCACTCTCCTGCCTTTTCCATGGTTATTCTATTGGAAAAGAACGAGTTTTGGACAACTACCTTTCATTCTTGCCAAACTCTTTGCAGACCTCCGTGCAAGCTTTAGAACAAGATTTGGATGTTTTCTTTCCTGGCAGAGTTTCTCCTTGCAAAATATGGTGGAAAAGCTTTTTGCTGAGTGTAGAGCGGCAAGACGCGCAGAAGACGCAGATACGCAGCTCTCCGAAGCTAAGTGCCGGTCCCGGGCTTCTTTCGGCACAAACCGCTCTCAGGAGCTCCCTGCGCTCGCCACAATGCTCTGTGTGCGAAGAAGCCGCTTCTTCGCCTGCGGAAGAATCGGCGAGCGGCAGCTTCCCAAAAGCGAAGATGCAAGCTGCAGCACACAGGCACAGTGTGGGCAGCCTTCAGACTTAGAGAAAACAGTACTTTACCACTCTCCTGCCTTTTCCATGGTTATTCTATTGGAAAAGAACGAGTTTTGGACAACTACCTTTCATTCTTGCCAAACTCTTTGCAGACCCCCGTGCAAGCTTTAGAACAAGATTTTGGATGTTTTCTTTCCTTGCAGAGTTTCTCCTTGCAAGATATGCTGGAAAAGCTTTTTGCTGAGTGTAGAGCGGCAAGACGCGCAGAAGACGCAGATACGCAACTCTCCGAAGCTAAGTGCCGGTCCCGGGCTTCTTTCGGCACAAACCGCTCTCAGGAGCTCCCTGCGCTCGCCACAATGCTCTGTGTGCGAAGAAGCCGCTTCTTCGCCTGCGGGAGAATCGGCGAGCGGCAGCTTCCCAAAGGCGAAGATGCAAGCTGCAGCACACAGGCACAGTGTGGGCAGCCTTCAGACTTAGAGAAAACAGTACTTTACCACTCTCCTGCCTTTTCCATGGTTATTCTATTGGAAAAGAACGAGTTTTGGACAACTACCTTTCATTCTTGCCAAACTCTTTGCAGACCCCCGTGCAAGCTTTAGAACAAGATTTTGGATGTTTTCTTTCCTGGCAGAGTTTCTCCTTGCAAGATATGCTGGAAAAGCTTTTTGCTGAGTGTAGAGCGGCAAGACACGCAGAAGACGCAGATACGCAGCTCTCCGAAGCTAAGTGCCGGTCCCGGGCTTCTTTCGGCACAAACCGCTCTCAGGAGCTCCCTGCGCTCGCCACAATGCTCTGTGTGCGAAGAAGCCGCTTCTTCGCCTCCGGGAGAATCGGCGAGCGGCAGCTTCCCAAAGGCGAAGATGCAAGCTGCAGCACACAGGCACAGTGTGGGCAGCCTTCAGACTTCGAGAAAACAGTACTTTACCACTCTCCTGCCTTTTCCATGGTTATTCTATTGGAAAAGAACGAGTTTTGGACAACTACCTTTCATTCTTGCCAAACTCTTTGCAGACCCCCGTGTAAGCTTTAGAACAAGATTTTGGATGTTTTCTTTCCTGGCAGAGTTTCTCCTTGCAAGATATGGTGGAAAAGCTTTTTGCTGAGTGTAGAGCGGCCAGACACGCAGAAGACGCAGATACGCAGCTCTCCGAAGCTAAGTGCCGGTCCCGGGCTTCTTTCGGCACAAACCGCTCTCAGGAGCTCCCTGCGCTCGCCACAATGCTCTGTGTGCGAAGAAGCCGCTTCTTCGCCTCCGGGAGAATCGGCGAGCGGCAGCTTCCGAAAGGCGAAGATGCAAGCTGCAGCACACAGGCACAGTGTGGGCAGCCTTCAGACTTCGAGAAAACAGTACTTGACCACTCTCCTGCCTTTTCCATGTTTATTCTATTGGAAAAGAACGAGTTTTGGACAACTACCTTTCATTCTTGCCAAACTCTTTGCAGACCCCCGTGCAAGCTTTAGAACAAGATTTTGGATGTTTTCTTTCCTGGCAGAGTTTCTCCTTGCAAAATATGGTGGAAAAGCTTTTTGCTGAGTGTAGAGCGGCAAGACACGCAGAGGACGCAGATACGCAGCTCTCCGAAGCTAAGTGCCGGTCCCGGGCTTCTTTCGGCACAAACCGCTCTCAGGAGCTCCCTGCGCTCGCCACAATGCTCTGTGTGCGAAGAAGCCGCTTCTTCGCCTCCGGGAGAATCGGCGAGCGGCAGCTTCCCAAAGGCGAAGATGCAAGCTGCAGCACACAGGCACAGTGTGGGCAGCATTCAGACTTGGAGAAAACAGTACTTGACCACTCTCCTGCCTTTTCCATGGTTATTCTATTGGAAAAGAACGAGTTTTGGACAACTACCTTTCATTCTTGCCAAACTCTTTGCAGACCCCCGTGCAAGCTTTAGAACAAGATTTTGGATGTTTTCTTTCCTGGCAGAGTTTCTCCTTGCAAGATATGGTGGAAAAGCTTTTTGCTGAGTGTAGAGCGGCAAGACACGCAGAAGACGCAGATACGCAGCTCTCCGAAGCTAAGTGCCGGTCCCGGGCTTCTTTCGGCACAAACCGCTCTCAGGAGCTCCCTGCGCTCGCCACAATGCTCTGTGTGCGAAGAAGCCGCTTCTTCGCCTCCGGGAGAATCGGCGAGCGGCAGCTTCCCAAAGGCGAAGATGCAAGCTGCAGCACACAGGCACAGTGTGGGCAGCCTTCAGACTTAGAGAAAACAGTACTTTACCACTCTCCTGCCTTTTCCATGGTTATTCTATTGGAAAAGAACGAGTTTTGGACAACTACCTTTCATTCCTGCCAAACTCTTTGCAGACCCCTGTGCAAGCTTTAGAACAAGATTTTGGATGTTTTCTTTCCTGGCAGAGTTTCTCCTTGCAAAATATGGTGGAAAAGCTTTTTGCTGAGTGTAGAGCGGCAAGACACGCAGAAGACGCAGATACGCAGCTCTCCGAAGCTAAGTGCCGGTCCCGGGCTTCTTTCGGCACAAACCGCTCTCAGGAGCTCCCTGCGCTCGCCACAATGCTCTGTGTGCGAAGAAGCCGCTTCTTCGCCTCCGGGAGAATCGGCGAGCGGCAGCTTCCCAAAGGCGAAGATGCAAGCTGCAGCACACAGGCACAGTGTGGGCAGCCTTCAGACTTAGAGAAAACAGTACTTTACCACTCTCCTGCCTTTTCCATGGTTATTCTATTGGAAAAGAACGAGTTTTGGACAACTACCTTTCATTCTTGCCAAACTCTTTGCAGACCTCCGTGCAAGCTATAGAACAAGATTTTGGATGTTTTCTTTCCTGGCAGAGTTTCTCCTTGCAAGATATGGTGGAAAAGGTTTTTGCTGAGTGTAGAGCGGCAAGACACGCAGAAGACGCAGATACGCAGCTCTCCGAAGCTAAGTGCCGGTCCCGGGCTTCTTTCGGCACAAACCGCTCTCAGGAGCTCCCTGCGCTTGCCACAATGCTCTGTGTGCGAAGAAGCCGCTTCTTCGCCTGCGGGAGAATCGGCGAGCGGCAGCTTCCCAAAGGCGAAGATGCAAGCTGCAGCACACAGGCACAGTGTGGGCAGCCTTCAGACTTAGAGAAAACAGTACTTTACCACTCTCCTGCCTTTTCCATGGTTATTCTATTGGAAAAGAACGAGTTTTGGACAACTACCTTTCATTCTTGCCAAACTCTTTGCAGACCCCCGTGCAAGCTTTAGAACAAGATTTTGGATGTTTTCTTTCCTGGCAGAGTTTCTCCTTGCAAAATATGGTGGAAAAGCTTTTTGCTGAGTGTAGAGCGGCAAGACACGCAGAAGACGCAGATACGCAGCTCTCCGAAGCTAAGTGCCGGTCCCGGGCTTCTTTCGGCACAAACCGCTCTCAGGAGCTCCCTGCGCTCGCCACAATGCTCTGTGTGCGAAGAAGCCGCTTCTTCGCCTGCGGGAGAATCGGCGAGCGGCAGCTTCCCAAAGGCGAAGATGCAAGCTGCAGCACACAGGCACAGTGTGGGCAGCCTTCAGACTTAGAGAAAACAGTACTTTACCACTCTCCTGCCTTTTCCATGGTTATTCTATTGGAAAAGAACGAGTTTTGGACAACTACCTTTCATTCTTGCCAAACTCTTTGCAGACCCCCGTGCAAGCTTTAGAACAAGATTTTGGATGTTTTCTTTCCTGGCAGAGTTTCTCCTTGCAAGATATGGTGGGAAAGCTTTTTGCTGAGTGTAGAGCAGCAAGACACGCAGAAGACGCCGATACGCAGCTCTCCGAAGCTAAGTGCCGGTCCCGGGCTTCTTTCGGCACAAACCGCTCTCAGGAGCTCCCTGCGCTCGCCACAATGCTCTGTGTGCGAAGAAGCCGCTTCTTCGCCTCCGGGAGAATCGGCGAGCGGCAGCTTCCCAAAGGCGAAGATGCAAGCTGCAGCACACAGGCACAGTGTGGGCAGCATTCAGACTTGGAGAAAACAGTACTTTACCACTCTCCTGCCTTTTCCATGTTTATTCTATTGGAAAAGAACGAGTTTTGGACAACTACCTTTCATTCTTGCCAAACTCTTTGCAGACCCCCGTGCAAGCTTTAGAACAAGATTTTGGATGTTTTCTTTCCTGGCAGAGTTTCTCCTTGCAAGATATGGTGGAAAAGCTTTTTGCTGAGTGTAGAGCGGCAAGACACGCAGAAGACGCAGATACGCAGCTCTCCGAAGCTAAGTGCCGGTCCCGGGCTTCTTTCGGCACAAACCGCTCTCAGGAGCTCCCTGCGCTCGCCACAATGCTCTGTGTGCGAAGAAGCCGCTTCTTCGCCTCCGGGAGAATCGGCGAGCGGCAGCTTCCCAAAGGCGAAGATGCAAGCTGCAGCACACAGGCACAGTGTGGGCAGCATTCAGACTTGGAGAAAACAGTACTTGACCACTCTCCTGCCTTTTCCATGGTTATTCTATT